>NC_041393.1:518689761-518700945 GCF_002162155.2 Triticum dicoccoides | reverse complement strand
TCTCCCACTAAGGCCCAATAAGGCCCATACACTCCCCGGGGGTTTCCGGTGACCCCCGGTACTCTGGTAAATGCCCGAACTCACCCGAACCATTCTGATGTCCAAACATAGTCTTCCAATATATCGATCTTTATGTCTCGACCATTTCGAGACTCCTCGACATGTCCGTGATCATATGCGGGACTCTGAACTACCTTCGGTACATCAAAACACATAAACTCATAATACCGATCATCATCGAACGTTAAGCGTGTGGACCCTACGGGTTCGAGAACTATGTAGACATGACCCAGACTCATCTTCGGTCAATAAATAACAGCGGAACCTGGATGCTCATATTGGTTCCTACATATTCTACAAAGATCTTTATTGGTCAAACCGCATAACAACATACATTGTTCCCTTTGCCATCGGTATGTTACTTGCCCGAGATTCGATCGTCGATATCTCAATACCTAGTTCAGTCTCGTTACCGGCAAGTCTCTTTACTCGTTCCGTAATACTTCATCCCACAACTAACTCATTAGTCACAATGCTTGCAAGGCTTATAGTGATGAGTATTACTGAGAGGGCCCAGAGATACCTCTCCGAAACACGGAGTGACAAATCCTAATCTGATCTATGCCAACCGAACAAACACCTTCGAAGACACTGTAGAGCACCTTTATAATTACCCATTTATGTTGTGAAGTTTGGTAGCACACAAAGTGTTCCTCCACTATTCAGGAGTTGCATAATCTCATAGTTTGGGGAACTTGTATAAGTCATGAAGAAAGCAGTAGCAATGAAACTAACACAATAATAATGCTAAGCTAATGGATGTGTCATGTCCATCACATCATTCTCCTAATGATGTGATCCCGTTCATCAAATGACAACACATGTCTATGGTTAGGAAACATAACCATCTTTGATTAACAAGCTAGTCAAGTAGAGGCATACTAGGGACTATATGTTTTGTCTATGTATTCACACATGTACTAAGTTTGCGATTAATACAATTCTAGCATGAATAATAAACATTTATCATGAATTAAGAAAATAAATAATAACTTTATTATTGCGTCTAGGGCATATTTCCTTTAGTCTCCCACTTGCACTAGAGTCAATAATCTTGATTACATAGTAATGGTTCTAGCACCCATGGAGCTTGGGTGATGATCATGTTTTGCTTGTGGAAGAGGCTTAGTCAACGTGTCTGCGACATCCAGATCCGTGTGTATCTTCCAAATCTCTATGTCCCCCTTCGACACTTGATGACAGATGGAATTGAAGCGTCTCTTGATGTGTTTGGTTCTCTTGTGAAATCTGGATTCCTTTGCCAAGGCAGTTACACCAGTATTGTCACAAAAGATTTTCATTGGACCAGATGCACTAGGTATGACACCTAGATTGGATATGAACTCCTTCATCCAAACTCCTTCATTTGCTGCTTCTGAAGCAGCTATGTACTCCACTTCACACGTAGATCCCGCCACGACGCTCAGCTTGGAACTGGACCAACTGACAGCTCCTCCATTCAATAAAAACATGTATCCGGTTTGCGAGTTAGAGTCATCCGGAACAATGTCAAAGCTTGCATCGACGTAACAGTTTATGATGAGCTTTTTTCACCTCCATAAATGAGAAACATATCCTTAGTCCTTTTTAGGTACTTCAGGATGTTCTTGACCGCTGTCTAGTGCTCCACTCCGAGATTTCTTTGGTACCTCTCTGCTATGCTTATAGCAAGACAAACATCAGGTGTGGTACACAACATTGCATACATGATAGAACCTATGGCTGAAGCATAAGAAATGACTTTCATTTTCTCTCTATCTTCTGCAGTGGTCGGGCATTGAGTTTGACTCAACTTCACACCTTGTAACACATGCAAGAACCCTTTCTTTGACTGTTCCATTTTGAACTTTTTCAAAACTTTATCAAGGTATGTGCTTTGTGAAAGTCCAATTAAGCGTCTTGATTTATCTCTATAGATCTTGATGCCCAATATGTAAGCAGCTTCTCCGAGATCTTTCATAGAAAAAGTCTTATTCAGGTATCCCTTTATGCTATTCAGGAAATTCTATATCATTTCCAATCAACAATATGTCATCTACATATAAGATTAGAAATGCTACAGAGCTCCCACTCACTTTCTTCTAAATATAGGCTTCTCCAAAAGTCCGTATAAAACCATATGCTTTGATCACATTATCAAAATGTTTATTCCAACTCCGAGAGGCTTGCACCAGTCAATAAATGGATCGCCGGAGCTTGCACACTTTGTTAGAATCCTTTGGATCGACAAAACCTTCCGGTTACATCATATACAACTTTTCTTCCAGAAATCCATTCAGGAATGCAGTTTTTACATCCCATTTGCCAAATTTCATAATCATAAAATGCAGCAATTGCTAACATGATTCAGACAGACTCAAGCATCGCTACGGGTGAGAAAGTCTCATCATAGTCAACTCCTTGAACTTGTCGAAAACCTTTCACAACAAGTTGAGCTTTGTAAACAGTAACATTACCGTCTACGTCGGTCTTATTCAAAGATCCAATTATTTTCTATGGCTTGCCGATCATCAGGCAAGTCCACCAAAGTCCACACTTTGTTTTGATACATGGATCACATCTCAGATTACATGGCCTCAAGCCATTTCGCAGAATCTGGGATCATCATCGCTTCCTCTTAATTCTTAGGTTCATCATGGTCTAGTAACATGACTTCTAGAACAAGATTTCTGTACCACTCTGGTGTGGATCTTAATTTGGAAGACCTATGAAGTTCGGTAGTAATTTGATCTGAAGTTTCATGATCATCATAATTAACTTCCTCAATAATTGGTGTAGCAATCACTAGAACTGATTTCTGTGATGAACTAGTTTCCAATAAGGGAGACGGTACAATTAACTCATCAAGTTCTACTTTCCTCCCACTCACTTCTTTCGAGAGAAACTCCTTCTCTAGAAAGGATCCATTCTTAGCAACAAAGATTTTGCCTTCGGATCTGTGATAGAAGGTGTACCCAACAGTTTCCTTTGGGTATCCTATGAAGACGCACTTCTCCGATTTGGGTTGGAGCTAATCAGGTTGAAGCTTTTTCACATAAGCATCGCAACCCCAAACGTTAAGAAATGACAACTTTGGTTTCTTGTCAAACCACAGTTCATAAGGCATCGTCTGAACGGATTTTGATGGTGCCCTATTCAAAGTGAATGCAGCCATCTCTAAAGCATAACCCCAAAACGATAGCGGTAAATCAGTAAGAGACATCATAGATCACATCATATCTAATAAAGTACGGTTACAACGTTCGGACACACCATTTCGCTGTGGTGTTCCAGGTGGCGTTAGTTGTGAAACTATCCCATGTTATTTCAAATGAAGACCAAACTCATAACTCAAATATTCTCCTCCACAATCAGATCGTAGAAAGTTTATTTTTTTATTTACGATGATTTTGCACTTCACTCTGAAATTATTTGAACTTTTCAAATGTTTCAGACTTATGCTTCATTAACTAGATATAACCATATCTGCTCAAATCATGTGTGAAGGTAAGAAAATAATGATACCCGGCACGAGCCTCAATACTCATTGGACCGCATATATCGGTATGTATTATTTCCAATAAGTTAGTAGCTCGTTCCATTGTTCCGGAGAATGAAGTTTTAGTCATCTTGCCCATAAGGCACGATTCGCAAGCACCAAGTGATTCATAATCAAGTGATTCCAAAAGTCCATCAGCATGGAGTTTCTTATTGCGCTTTACACCAATATGACCCAAACGCAGTGCCACAAATATGTTGCACTATCATTATTAAACTTCAATCTTTTGGCTTCAACACTATGAATAAGTGTATCACTATTATCAAGATTCAATAAAAATAGACCACTCAGCAGGGGTGCATGACCATAAAATATATTACTCATATAAATAGAACAACCATTATTCTCTGATTTAAATGAATAATCGTCTCGCGTTAAACAAGATCCAGATATAATGTTCATGGTCAATGCTGGCACCAAATAATAATTATTCAGGTCTAAAACTAATCCCGAAGGTAGATGTAGAGGTAGCGTGCCGACCGCGATCACATCGACTTTGGAACCATTTCCCACACGCATCCTAACCTCGTCCTTAGCCAATCTTCGCTTAATCTGTAGCCCCTATTTTGAGTTGCAAATATGAGCAACAGAACCAGTATGAAATACGCAGGCGCTACTGCGAGCATTAGTTAAGTACACATCAATAACATGTATATAAAATATACCTTTCACTTTGCCATCCTTCTTATCCGCCAAATACTTGGGGCAGTTCCACTTCCAGTGACCAGTCCCTTTGCAGTAGAAGCACTCAGTTTCAGGCTTAGGTCCAGACCTGGGTTTCTTCTCCTGAGCAGCAACCTTTTTGCCGTTCTTCTTGAAGTTCCCTTTCTTCCCTTTGCCCTTTTTCTTGAAACTAGTGGTCTTATTGACCATCAGCACGTGATGCTCCTTTTTGATATCTACCTCTGCGGCCTTTAGCATTGCGAAGAGCTCGGGAATAGTCTTGTTCATCCCTTGCATATTATAGTTCATCACGAAGCCTTTATAACTTGGGGGCAGTGATTGAATAACTCTGTCAATGATACAATCAACTGGAAGATCAACTCCCAGTTGAGTCAAGTGATTATGGTACCCAGACATTCTGAGTATGTGTTCACTGACAGAACTATTCTCCTCCATTTTGCAGCTATAGGACTTCTTTGGGACTTCATATCTCTCAACTCGGGCATTTGCTTGAAATATTAACTTCAACTCCTGAAACATCTCATATGCTCCATGACGTTCAAAACGTCTTTGAAGTTCCGATTCTAAGCCGTAAATCATGACACACTGAACTATCGAGTAGTCATCAGCTTTGCTCTGCCAGACGTTCTTAACGTCACTAGTAGCATCTGCAGCAGGCTTGGCACCCAACGGTGCTTCCAGGACATAATTCTTCTGTGCGACGATGACGATAATCCTCAAGTTACGGACCCAGTCCGTGTAGTTGCTGCCATCATCTTTCAACTTATCTTTCTCTAGGAACGTATTAAAATTCAAAGGAATGGTAGCACGGGCCATTAATCTACAACAACATAGACATGCAAAATACTATCAGGTACTAAGTTCATGATAAATTAAAGTTCAATTAATCATATTACTTAAGTACTCCCACTTAGATAGACATCTCTCTAATGATCTAAGTGATCACGTGATCCAAATCAACTAAGCCATG
Organism: Triticum dicoccoides; assembly: GCF_002162155.2. Taxonomy (NCBI): domain Eukaryota; kingdom Viridiplantae; phylum Streptophyta; class Magnoliopsida; order Poales; family Poaceae; genus Triticum; species Triticum dicoccoides. The sequence goes on along the minus strand of NC_041393.1, from coordinate 518,695,693 downwards.
TCTGATCATCACGTGAGATGGAGTAGTTTTCAATGGTGAACATCACTATGTTGATCATATCTGCTATATGATTCACGCTCGACCTTTCGGTCTCAGTGTTCTGAGGCCATATCTGCATATGCTAGGCTCGTGAAGTTTAACCCGAGTATTCTGCGTGTGCAAAACTGGCTTGCACCCGTTGTATGCGAACGTAGAGCTTATCACACCCGATCATCATGTGGTGTCTCGGCACGACGAACTGTAGCAATGGTGCATACTCAGGGAGAACACTTGTACCTTGAAATTTAGTAAGGGATCATCTTATAATGATACCGATGTTCTAAGCAAAATTAGATGCATAAAGGATAAACATCACATGCAATCCAAAATATGTGACATGATATGGCCATCATCATCTTGTGCTCATGATCTCCATCATCGGCGCGACACCTTGATCTCCATCGTAGCATCGTTGTCGTCTCACCAACTATTGTTACTACGACTATCGCTACCGCTTAGTGATAAAGTAAAACAATTACATGGCGATTGCATTGCATACAATAAAGCGACAACCATATGGCTCCTGCCAGTTGCCGATAACTTTGTTACAAAACATGATCATCTCATACAACAAATTATATCACATCATACCTTGACCATATCACATCACCGCAAGCCCTGCAAAAACAAGTTAGACGTCTTCTACTTTGTTGTTGCAAGTTTTACATGCCTGCTACGGTCTTCTAGCAAGAACCGTTCTTACCTACTCATCAAAACCACAATGATTTTTTGTCAAGTGTGCTATTTTAACCTTCAACAAGGACCGGGCATAGCCACACTCGATTCAACTAAGTTGGAGAAATAGACACTCACCAGCCACCTATGTACAAAGCAGATCGGTAGAACCAGTCTCGCATAAGCATACGCGTAATGTCAGTCTAAGCCGCTTCATCCAACAATACCGCCGAATCAAAGTGTGAAATGCTGGTAAGCTGTATGACTATTATCGCCCATAACTCTTTGTGTTCTACTCGTGCATATAACATCTACGCATAGACCTGGCTCGGATGCCACTGCTGGGGAACACGGTAATATCAAAAAATTTCCTACGATCATGCAAGATCTATCTAGGTGATGCATAGCAACGAGAGGCGAGAGTGTTGTCTACATACCCTCGTAGACCGAAAGCGGAAGCATTATGACAATGCGGTTGATCTAGTCGTACGTCTTCATGATCCGACCGATCCTAGCACCGAAGGTACAACACCTCCACGATCTGCACACATTCAGCTCGGTGACGTCCCACGAACTCTACATCCAACTAAGGTCGAGGGAGAGTTTCATTAGCACGGCGGCGTGGTGACGGTGATGATGAAGTTACCGGCGTAGGGCTTTGCCTAAGCACCACAACGATATGACTGATAGGTGTGTAACTGTGGAGGAGGGCACCGCACACAGCTAAAAAAATTGTTAACTTGTGTCTATGGGGTGCCCCCATCCCCCGTATATAAAGGAGTGGAGGAGGGGGCGGGCTGGCCCTCTCATGGCGCGCCCAAGGGGGAGTCCTACTCCCGATGGGAGTAGGATCCCTCCTTCCCTAGTTGGAGTAGGAGAGGACGGAAGGGCAAGAGAGAGGGAAGGAAAGGGGGTGCGTCTCCCACCCAATTCGGATTAGGCTTGGGGGGGGGGCTCCACCTGGCCACCTCCTCCTCTCTCGCACTAAGGCCCAATAAGGCCCATACAATGCCCAGGGGGTTCCGGTAAACCCCGGTACTTCGGTAAATGCCCGAACTCACCCGGAACCATTTTGATGTCCAAACATAGTCTTCCAATATATTGATCTTTATGCCTCGACCATTTCGAGACTCCTCGTCATGTTCGTGATCATATCTGGGACTCCGAACTACCTTCGGTACATCAAAACACATAAACTCATAATATCGATCGTCACCGAACATTAAGCGTGCGGACCCTACGAGTTCGAGAACTATGTAGACATGCCCGAGACTCATCTCCGGTCAATAACCAACAGAGGAACGTAGATGCTCATATTCGTTCCTACATATTCTATGAAGATATTTATCGGTCAAACCGCATAACATCATACGTTGTTCCCTTTGTCATCGGTATGTTACTTGCCAGAGATTCGATCATCGGTATCCCAATACCTAGTTCAATCTCGTTATCGGAAAGTCCCATTACTCGTTCCGTCATACTTCACCCTACAACTAACTCATTAGTCACAATGCTTGCAAGGCTTATAGTGATGAGTATTACCGAGAGGGCCCAGAGATACCTCTCCGAAACACGGAGTGACAAATCCTAATCTCGATCTATGCCAACCGAACAAACACCTTCGGAGACACCTGTAGAGCACCTTTATAATCACTCATTTACGTTGTGACGTTTGGTAGCAAACAAAGTGTTCCTTCGGTATTCGGGAGTTGCATAATCTTAGTCTGAGCAACTTGTATAAGTCATGAAGAAAGCCATAGCAATGAAACTAACACTATCATAATGCTAAGCTAACGGATGGGTCATGTCCATCACATCATTCTCCTAATGATGTGACCCCCTTCATCAAATGACAACACATGTCTATGGTTAGGAAGCATAACCATCTTTGATTAACGAGGTAGTCAAGTAGAGGCATACTAGGGACTATATGTTTTGTATATGTATTCACACATGTATTAAGTTTCCGGTTAATACAATTCTAGCATGAATAATAAACATTTATCATGAATTAAGGAAATAAACAATAACTTTATTATTGCCTCTAGGGAATATTTCCTTTAGTAACACCCCTATGTAATAAGCTACCGTGATCATCATCATTAAGCTAAGCTACTTTGATTAACTTGTCTTAATCTTCTTTTATCCATATCTCATTACAAATTCCACTTTGAAATCAAATTCAAATTATAAGTGAAATTAAGAAATTCACAAACATGAAAAAAATGTTCATTGTGTTGCAAATAATCCCTAGATAATTGTCATGGTGATTCCAACATTTATTAAAATATTTAAATGCCCTAAAACAATTAAAACTAGGGCCAAAACAATATTTTAATTTCTTTGAAATTATCAAAAATCCAAACTATTTCATTTAAATGCCAAACTTTTTATGGTAGTGGCCTAAATTACAATGCTAATTATGGTGCAACTTTCTTATTTTATAAGACTAAAATACTATAGAAAAAAAGGAAACATAATCTTAATAAAACAAAAACAAAATAATTAGAAAGAAAAAGAAAACCCTCTGTCCCTGGGCCATAGGACATAGGGGTAGGCCCAGCCTAGCAGACCCCGGTAGTCCCCCACCTTGCTACAATCGAGGCAAGCGAGGGCATGCGCCCGCGCATCGCCGTTGAACCACCTAACCGCCCCCGTTGAGGAGAGGATAAGGGCACCTCCCCATCGCCTTGGGGATGACTTCCATTCCCCCACTCCCACTCTGTCCTCTCCCCTCCTCCCTCGTCCTCTCCATCAATCGGGAGGAGCTCCCAACATGACCAACGCCGCCGCTTCCTCCCCTTCCGCTAAGGCCATCGGAGCGCTCCTGATGTCCCTCTGCTTCGGGCCCTCCCTGAGCACACTTTGCACAACTACGGGCTCTCGGTGAGCCTCTCTTTCAACCTCTTCTGTCTTCCCACATCGGATCATCACTGTTCGCAGTTGTTCCCGAGCTTGGTGGTCCCCGTCCATGGCCGCATTTGTGCCACGCGCGCTCCCTCACCCAACCCTCGCGCTGGGCTCCCCTGCCAGTGCCCATGCGCATGTGCTCGGCTTCCCTACACCGGCCGCTTGTCCGCTCTTGTGCCTACCTGTGCTGCTGCCACCATTGTCGCGCGGCTGCTGCTTCTGCTGCAGCCGCTAGCGCGCCACTCCTGTGCACCCCCATGATGACCCAAAAGTATAGGGGATCTATTGTAGTCCTTTTGATAAGTAAGAGTGTCAAACCCAACGAGGAGCAGAAGGAAATGACAAGTGCTTTTCAGCAAGGTATTCTCTGCAAGCATTGAAATTATCGGTAACAGATAGTTTTGTGATGATATAATTCGTAGCGGGTAACAAGTAACAAAAGTAAACAAGGTGCAGCAAGTTGGCCCAATCATTTTGGTAGCAAAGGACAAGCCTAGACGAACTCTTATATAAAGAAAAGCCCTCCCGAGGACACATGGGAATTATTGTCAAGTTAGTTTTCATCATGCTCATATGATTCGCGTTCATTACTTTGATAATTTGATATGTGGGTGGACCGGTGCTTGGGTACTGCCCTTCCTTGGACAAGCCTCCCACTTATGATTAACCCCTATAGCAAGCATCTGCAACTACGAAAGAAGAATTAAGGTAAACCTAACCATAGCATGAAACATATGGATCCAAATCAGCCCCTTACGAAGCAACACATAAACTAGGGTTTTAAAGCTTATGTCCCTCTAGCAACCCATCATCTACTTATTACTTCATAATGCCTTCCCCTAGGCCCAAATCATGGTGAAGTGTCATGTAGTCGATGTTCACATAACACCACTTGAGGAAAGACAACATACATCTCATCAAAATATCGAACGAATACCTAATTCACATGACTACTTATAACAAGACTTCTCCCATGTCCTCAGGAACAAACGTAACTACTCACAAAGCATATTCATGTTCATAATCAGAGCAATATTAATTATCATTAAGGATTTGAACATATGATCTTCCATCGAATAAACCAACTAGCATCAACTGCAAGGAGTAATCAACACTACTAGCAACCCATAAGTACCAATCTAAGGTTTTGAGACAAAGATCGGATATAAGAGATGAACTAGGGTTTGAGAGGATATGGTACTGGTGAAGATGTTGATGGAGATTGACCCCCTCTCGATGAGAGGATCGATGGTGATGACGATGGCGATGATTTCCCCCTCCCAAAGGGATGTTTCCCCGGCAGAACAGCTCCGCCGGAGCCCTAGATTGGTTCTTCCCAGGTTCCGCCTCGAGACGGCGGCGCTTCATCCTGAAGGCTTCCTTCTGATTTTTTCCAGGTCAAAAGACACCATATAGCAGAAGATGGGTGTCGGGGGCCTGCCAGAGGGCCCACAAGACCGGAGGGCGTGCCCTCCATCCTTGTGGATGGTAGACGGCCCCCACTTGTGCTTTCTTCGCCCAATATTTTTTATATTTTCCAAAAATATTCTCCATGAAGTTTCAGGACTTTTGGAGTTGTGTGGAATAGGTCTATAATATTTGCTCCTTTTCTAGTCCAGAATCCCAGCTGCCGGTATTCTCCCTCTTCATGTAAACCTTATAAAATAAGAGAGAATATGCATAAGTATTGTGATATAACGTGTAATAACAGCAGAAAACCGAAATCGAAAAATATGTCCATGATGAAAAATGGACGTATCAACTCCCCTAAGCTTAGACCTTGCTTGTCCTCAAGCGAAAGCCGAACTCGAAAAATATGTCCACATGTTTAGAGATAGAGGTGTCAATAAAATAAAATACGGACATGAGGGCACCATGATCATCTTTAGAACAACAACATATATTGTCATATAGTTTCTTATGCTAAAGTAACAATTCATTCACAAGGTAAAGTATATATATATAGGGTCGGTCTATTATGATAACACCCTTAAGACTCTTATTCTGCACACCAAAAAGCTTATTCTGCACACCCGTGCTCACCCAACTTGTGCGAGCCGAACCCCTGCCCCGAACCAAACTAAACCGCAACCACCCACCCACCCCACCTTATCCACTCGTCAGTTCCAACCCACCCATGACCGCCTTCTTCCTTCCACCTCCTGCCACAACACGAGCCCCCCAAATCCCTCCCACCTCCTTCTCTCGCTGGCCCGCTCAAACCCCCTTGCCGCGCCGCCACCCTCTCCACGCCCGGCCGCCGCGAGCCAAACAAAAACGCCACCGTCCACCCACCCACCCTACCCCA
>NC_041393.1:518677398-518689407 GCF_002162155.2 Triticum dicoccoides | reverse complement strand
CCCGCCCGACGCGGCCCTCCTCCCACCCAGCGTCGCCCCGCCTCATCCTCCTCCCTCCCAGCGCGACTCTCCTTCCACCTAGAGCTGCCCCGCCTCCTCCTCCTCCCGGCCGGCGTGCCTCCATCCCGTAGCGCCACCCCTGGCGATGGCCCCGGCCCCCTCCCACTCCAGCCATCTGGCGACGCCCTGCCTCCTCCTCCTCCCGGCCAGCGCGCCTCCGCCCCGCAGCGCCGCCCTCTCCTCTACTTCAGCTCTGCTACCCCCTCCTCTGCTTCAGATCCCGTGCAACCTCCCGATGCAGTTCATCACACTAACCCCTTGCAGCTCTCTCCTCCCCAATCCATGGATCCCGCGCTGGATCTGGGTTCTTCCCTCCTGCATCGTCCTCTTCTCGCACGGACCGAGGGAGTTCGAGGCGTGCCACCCCCGCCGTGGTCCTGCCTACTTCCTCTCCCCTGCTACACCAGTAGGGCGTCGGTCACATGATCTGCCTCCCCCTGTTTGCAGCTCATTTGATTCTTTTTTACAGCTCACTGAGTTTTGTTTTGAAGTTCAGTGAGATCCATGGCGCCGGATCGATCATGCACTGTCGACCCTGCGTCCCTGCATGTGAGGTGCTGCATCGTAGGGAAGCGTCTACACCAGCGTCGGCACCCGTTCCACCATGGGTGAGTTGCTACCACCCGCAGCAGCAAGCGGCTCCACGCCGCCCTCCCTCCATTCCTCTCCACGACAGCAAGCAGTTAACTTGAGCGGCGCGTGCGGCTCACGGCGCTCTAGCTATGTAGTTCGCCGATCCTGCGAGTCACCTACCCCGGTTGTGCAGTCCATTGTCGAGTTGCGGGGAAGACGCCAGCTACCTTCTGTCGGCAAGTGCAGCTGGTAGCAGCAGAAATGAAAGACGACGACGACACCATGCGAGCAGAGGAGGGCCTCCACCCCGGGCGCCCGTGCAATATTCTTGATAAAATAATGGTATCCCTGCGTTTGCGCAGTGCGGAGCGCCTATGTGTTCAATTCAGTGGTTTCCATTTTTGTTTTTGTTTGAAGTCCTGAAGTACAGTTCGCTTCTGGGACAACTCAGGTGCTCATTTTGTCTGTATGCATGATTTTGTTGCAGTTCGGGCATTGCGTTCATGCGGTTTTGTGGTGGTGCGCTTGCAGTCCAGTGCGTGCGCGGAGGAAGTGCTTTGTCGCTCACTCTGTAGAAAAACGTTGGTGCAATACAGTTGACTTGTCTCAGCAGTCAAGACGCATTCATAGAAAAAATGAGAAGAAAAACGAAAGTTATATTGCAGCTCACTAATCTCAACCATGCAGATTTCAAAAGGCGTTTTGGAAAAAATGTCAGTACACTAGGTTCGGTAATTCAGTCCGAACATATTTATGTAAATAGTAGTTTGAAAACGACAAAAAAAGCCATCGCGGCCCACTCCGATTGTGTGTTGTGGTTTACTTTATCTTTGATGTGCACTGCACTCATCCCGCAACGTGTTTCGTGTTCCATAAAAAGTTAGAAAAATGACGAAACAAATCATGCAGTGCACTTGTCGGTCTGATGAAGTGCAGTTTCTGGTGTGAAAGCAGTGCGTATTTTAGTCTAAAGAAGTGCGGTTTTCTACCTCGTTTGAAAAATTTACGTCCCACAAAAAAGAAATCATGCAGTCCGCTAGTACGTCTGATGCAGTGCGGTTTTCTTTCTCGTCTTCAAAAATTTACGTCCCACAAAGAAGAAACCATGCAGTTTTCTTACCCGTCTGATGCAGTGCGGTTTTTCTTCCGATGCAGTGCGGTTTTCAGTCGGATGAAGTACCCACGTCGATTTGGGTGTCGCGAAAAACAGAGTGTCCGCATTTCGGTAAATTCGAAATTCCTCTTAAACCGTAAAGAATTAGAGAGTGTTCTACATGAAAAAGTTGTGTCTCGACGATATGTTTCCAACAGCGTACAACTTGAATCATTTCAACCAGCGGTTTGTAAAAATTTCTCGAAAAACGGCCGCTGCCTCTCGTAGTCAGCCGCATGATTTTCAAAATTAACTAAAAACCGTAAGGAATATCAAAACCATTTCTACATATGAAATTTGCTCCTTGTCCATAGCTTTCCAACGACGTATTACACGCCTCATTTCGACAAACGTTTCAAAAACTAGAGCGAAAACAGTACCGAAAATTGCAAAAATTTCAAAAAAACGCAATTCTGCGATTTAGTAAATTTGAAACTGCTCTTAAACCGTAACGAATTAGAAAACATAATAGATATGAAAAAGATGCGGCTTGACAATATCTTTCGAATGGCGTATCATTTGCTTTATTCCGATGAGCAGTTTAGAAAAAATCACGAAAATACGCTCGCTGCCACTCGTCATCCGCCGCGCCGTTTTTGAAACTGCTCTTAAACCGCGAGGAATCTCGAAAAGTGTTCAACATAGCGAAGTTGCGCCTAATCCATAGCTTTTCAACGGTATATTATACGCCTCATTCCAATAAACGGTTAAAAAATTAGAGCAAAAACAGTACCGAAAAAATAACGCGTGCAGTTTTTTCCGACGAGAAGTTCACTAGTCTATATTGTAGTGCTCGTCGTCAAGAAGATGCAGTGCATTTGCGTTCAGCATGTAGTGCGGAAGTGGTGTGCAGAATAGTTATTCTGCTAATATTAGCAAAATAGACCGTTTGTATATATATATATATATATATATATATATATATATATATATATATATATATATATATATATATTTCTGGATCTCTCCAACATATAGTGCTTGCCAAAGGAAAAAGTGTAAAAAGGAAAGGTGAAGATCACCATGACTCTTGTATAAGGGTAGAAGGTAAAAATAAAAGATAGGCCCTTTGTAAAGGGAAGCAGAGGTTGTCATGCGCTTTTATGGTTGGGTGCACAACATTTTAATGCAAAAGAATGTCACTTTATATTGCCACTTGTGATAAAGAACTTTATTATACAGTCTATCGGTTTTATTTCTTCCATATCACAAGTTCGTATAAAGCTTGTTTTCTTCACACTAGTAGATCATACATATTTAGAGAGTAATTTTTATTGCTTGCACCGATGACAACTTACTTGAAGGATCTTACTCAATCCATAGGTAGGTATGGTGGACTCTCATGGCAAAACTGGGTTAAGGAGTGTTTGGAAGAACAAGTAGTATCTCTACTTGGTGCAAAGAATTTGACTAGCATGAGAGGGAAAAGCAAGCTTAACATGTTGGATGATCCATGACAATATGACTTCTATTCGGATATAAGAAAACATAACCCATTATGTTGTCTTCCTTGTCCAACATCAACTTTTTAGCATGTCATATTTTAATGAGTGTTCACAATTACATAAGATGTCCAAGATAGTATATTTATATGTGAAAACCTCTCTTTCTTGTTACTTCCTATTAACTGCAACAATGACCAAAACTATGTTTGTCAATTCTCAACAATTTTTTTCATCAAACTCTTTATATGTGAAGTCATTACTCTCCATAAGATCAATATATGATCCCTTTTTTATTTCGTTTTATTCTTACTCTTATTTTATTCCCTCAAGATCATAGCAAGAAAGCAAAGCCCTCAACTCAGAACTACTCTTTATTATATAGAGATCAAAACAAAACTCAAAGCTAGATCATACTAAAAACTTTATTCTACTAGATCAAAATATAACTAAAAGGATCACAGTAAGAAAAAGATAAAAGTAAAGGTGTGATGGTGATACGATACCGGGGCACCTCCCCCAAGCTCGGCAGTTGCCAAGGATAGTGCCCATACCCATGTATTTACGTCTCTTTCTTTCCTTTTGGATCATAATCTTCTTCTTCCTCCGTGTTCCAACCATAATGCTCCACATCCCCGTAGGCCTTGGGGTTAGCGATGAAATCAACAACGTAGCTTTCTCCCTATGAATCTTGAGATGACATATTTTCAAACCTGCCAGGAAAACAACACGAAACAAGAACAAATGATTTTGTCGTGGTACGGTGGTCAAAACCTTTGGTCGATTATAAATGAATTTTTACGGGCAAAAAGAAGTATTGTGCAAGAAAATGGAGTTCGGAGGGCACATGAGGTGGACACATTGTAGGGGGAGCGCCCTCCACCCTTGTGGTCTCCTCGTGTCTCTTTTGGAATAATTTTAATTTTCCTAAATTTTTAAATATTCCAAAACAGAGAAAAATTGCTATTAGGACAGTTTTGGAGTCGGTTTACTTACCGTACCACATACCTATTCCTTTTCGGAGTCTGAAACATTCTAGAAAGTGTCCCTTATGTACTCCTGCGGTGTTATGGTGTCAATTATATTGGTCTCGACATTTATGGGATTTCCTGAGATATAATGTTTAATTCTTTGACCGTTTACCAACTTCGGGTTTGTGCCTTCGGCATTGTTGATTTTGATGGCACCGGAACGATAGACCTCCTCGATAATGTAAGGACCCTCCCATTTAGAGAGAAGCTTTCCTGCTAAGAATCTTAAATGAGAGTTGTATAGCAAAGCATGATCACCTAAATTAAACTCATGCTTTTGTATCATTTTGTCATGCCATCTTTTAACATTTTCTTTAAACAACTTGGCATTCTCATATGCTTGGGTTATTCATTCATCAAGCGAGCTAATGTCGAATAACCTCTTCTCACCGGCAAGTTTGAAATCATAATTGAGCTCTTTAATAGCCAAATATGCTTTATGTTCTAGTTCAGGAGGTAAGTGACAAGCCTTTCCATAAACCATTTTATATGGAAACATACCCATAGGATTTTTATAAGCAGTTCTATAAGCCCATAATGCATCATCAAGTTTCTTAGACCAATTCTTTATAGATCTATTAACAGTCCTTTGCAAAATCAATTTAATCTCTCTATTACTCAATTCTACTTGACCAGTAGACCGAGATGATATGGAGATGCAATTCTATGGTTAACATCATACTTAGCAAGCATTTACAAAAAGCACCATGAATAAAATGTGAACCACCGTCAGTCATTAAATATCTAGGAACTCCAAACCTTGGAAAAATAACTTCTTTAAGCATCTTAATAGAGGTGTTATGATCAACACTACTAGTTGGAATAGCTTCTACCCACTTAGTAACATAATCAACAGCAACTAGAATATGTGTATACCCATTAGAGGAAGGAAAAGTACCCTATAATCAAAGCCCCAAACATCAAATGGTTCAATAACAAGTGAATTATTCATAGGCATTTCCTGACGTCTACTAATATTACCAATTCGTTGGCATTCATCACAAGACAAGAAAAACTTACGAGCATCCTTGAAGAGAGTAGGCCAATAAAAACTAGAATGCAATACCTTATGTGCAGTTCTATCTCGAGCGTGGTGTCGTCCATAAGCCTCGGAGTGACACTTGCATAGGATCTGCTCATGTTCATTCTCAGGTATACAATGTCTAATAACACCATCTACTCCTCTTTATAAAGGTGTGGGTCATCCCAAAAGTAATGTCTTAAATCATAGAAAACCTTTTTCTTTTGCTGGTATGTGAAACTAGGTGGTATAATTTTAGCAACAATGTAATTAGCATAATCAGCATACCATGGAGTATTACGAGAATCATTTATGACAGCTAATTTTTCATTAGCAAAGCCATCATCAATAGGCAGTGGGTCATGAAGAACATTTTCTAACCTAGACAAGTTGTCTGCAACGGGGTTCTCATTTCCCTTTCTATCAATAATATGCAAATCAAATTCTTGTAACAAGAGAACCCATCTAGTAAGTCTAGGTTTAGCATCTTTCTTTTCCATAAGATATTTAATAGTAGCATGATCAGTATGAACAGTTACTTTGGAATCATTAATATCATATCTGAATTAATCACAAGCAAAAACAACTGCTAAAATTTCTTTTTCAGTAGTAGCATAATTTCTTTGGGCACTGTCTAGAGTTTTATTAGCATAATGAATAACATTCAATTTCTTATCAACTCCTTGCCCTAGAACATCACCAATAGCATAATTGATACGTCTCCAAAGTATCTACAATTTATGAAGTATTCATGCCATGTTTACAATAGTTTTATATGATTTTGGTACGATTTGATTAGAACTAACCCGGACTGATGTTGTTTTCAGCAGAACTACTGTGGTGTTGTTTTTGTGCAGAAATAAAAGTTCTCAAAATGTGCTGAAAATCAATGAAGATTTTTTTTGGAAAATATAAAAAACAACGGAACAAAGAGTTACTGGAGGGGAGTCCCATGGGCCCCACGAGGGTGGAGGGCGCACCCCCCAGGGGCGCGCCCCTGTGCCTGGTGGACTTCCCGTGGAGCCCCCTAACTTTTTCTCGACGCCAACCTCTCCTATAAATGCCCAAACCTCTAGAAAATAACCTAGATTGGAAGTTCCGCCACCGCAAGCCTCTATAGCCACGAGAAATCAATCTAGGCCCTCTCTGGCACCCTGCCGGAGGGGGGCATCATCACCGGTGGCCATGGGGAAGGATCTCAGAGGGGCCATCGTCTACATGGAGGCCAAGGACCAGAGGGAGAACCTCTCCCCATCCAGGGGAGGCCATGGAGGAGGAAGCACAAGGGGGAGAACCTCTCCTCCTCTCTCTCGGTGGCGCCGGAGTGCCATCGGGAGGGGAATCATCACCACGATGATCGTCTTCGTCAACATCACCATCATCATCACCATCCTTATCTCTTTTACGCGGTCCACTCTCCTACACCCCGCTGTAGTTCCTACTTGAACATGGTGCTTTTTGCCACATATTATGATCCAATGATGTGTTTCCATCCTATGATGTTTTGAGTAGACATCCTTTGTCTTTGGGTCGATTGATGATCTAGATTGGTAAGAGTTGTATGTCTTATTTTGGTGTTGTCCTATTGTGCCCTCCATGTCCCGCAAGAGTGAGGGATTCCCGCTGTAGGGTGTTGCAATACATTCATGATTCGCTTATAGTGGGTTGATTGAGTGACAGAAGCATAAACCTGAGTAAGGGGGTTGTTGCGTATGGGATAAAGGGGACTTGATATGTTAATGTTGTGGTTGTGTTTTACCTTAATGATCTTTAGTAGTTGCGGATGCTTGCTAGAGTTCCAATCATAAGTGCATATGATCCAAGAAGAGAAAGTATGTTAGCTTATGCCTCTCCCTCATATGAAATTGCAATAGTGATTACCGGTCTTGTTAACAATTGCCTAGGATAATTCCGCACACCGACCCATCTTTATTCCACACTCACTATTTACAATATTTAGTAATGTATTTTAACTTTCTAAGAACATCACCTGCTTTTATATCTTAGCTCTCCGATATCATGTAAAGTTATCCTCTTCATACCAGTAACATCGTTTTATTTCTCGTTTCTAGTTGGAAGCAAACGTTCGGTGTACGTAGAGTCGTATCAGTGGCAGATAGGACTTGAGAGAATATTGATCTTGCCTTTAGCTACTTGTGGGTTCGACACTCCATACTTATCACTTCCACCTTTGGGAATTGCTACGATGATTCCCTGCACTTGGGGATTACCAAGCTATTTTCTAGCATAGTTGCCGGGGAGCAAGAGCGTGGGGTTGATATTCTCGTGTGTTCTTGTTTGCTTTCTTCACTAAGTAGTTTTTGTTTTCCTTTTTTGTTTTGCTTAATTGTGGGTGAAAAATTCAAAAAAAAAATAAAAAATGAAAATACAAAAAGATTCACTTGCCTCTTATGCCTAAAAAGTTTTTCAAAAAGAGAAGTGATTGGAAAGTTATGCATTGGAGAAGTGAGGGTCGACTTTGAGCACTTGTGTTCATGCTCATGGAAACAATGTAAAAAACTTCATGTAAGTTTCTCTGAAAATAATTATACCCATGTATATATCCATCTTATTATAAAAATAATGTGCCAAGCATTGGTTTTAGGATGATTAGATTGCTTGTTTACTTTGTGTAGTACAAAAACAGAAACTTTAGCTGTAGCGCGTGAATTTACATTTTTTACTGGAAAGTCAAATGGGTCTGAAAGTTTTTGCACATTACATATTTACAATTTTTTTAAATTTTAAATTTTTTTTAGAATTTGTTGGAGTTACATAAGTTTACTAAATTTCCAGATTACTACAGGCTGTCCTGTTTTTGACAGATTCTGTTTTTTATGTGTTGTTCGCTTATTTTGATGAATCCATGGGTAGTATCGGGGGTACGAACCATGGTGAAGTTGTAATACAGTAGATAAAGTTCTAATATGAAATTGGAATGAGTTTACAACAGTACCTAAAGGTAGTGATTTGCTTTAGTATACTAACGGATCTCACAAAGTTTTTGTTAAGTTTTTGTGGATGAAGTGTTCGAAGAATGAGGAGTTACCGATGTGAGAAGAATAAAGAGAGGCAAGAGTTCAAGCTTGGGGATGCCCAAGGCACCCCAAGTAAATATTCCAAGGATACTCAAGCATCTAATCTTGGGGATGCCCCGGTTGGCATCCCATCTTTCTTCTTCAACAATTATCGGTATACCTTGGTTTTTGTTTTGTTCACATGATTTGTGTCCTTTGTGTTTTTCCTTTTCTCTAAGAACCATGCAAGTATGAGATAGCCCTTCATCAATTTATAGAATGTTCTTTGTACTTCACTTAAATCTTTTGAGTATGGTTTTATAGAATGCTTCGTGTGCTTCACTTATATATTTTGAGCTTGGATATTGGTTAGTCTATATTAATTGTAGAATGCTTCATGAACTTCACTTATATCTTTTGGAGTATGAATCTATACCTACTAATAAAGCACCGTGCGTTTCGCCAATTTTTTCATCCGTTCACCACCGAAAAGGTTTTTTTCTACCTGAGATGGTACTAAATTCTATGTGTTTGTCTGCTAGAAAAAGAATTTTTGTACGTGGGCCGCGTGCTGTGTCCCAGGAAAACCAGCCCAATTATTGTTTGCCCACGTAGCTAGAAAAATTATACTTTTCACACTGGGCGGCAAATAGTAGTATTTTCACACAGGACTATCAATAATGGGCTGGCCCATTTTTCTTTCGTTCTGTGTTTTACTTCTATTTTTATTCTCCTTTCCCTATCTCTTTTTTCCCTTCCAAGTTTATTTTTCTTTTAGAATTTATTTGGAAAATAAAAAATTCTCAAAATATGTTCTGAATTAAAAAAACAAATTTTGGAAAATATTCCGAATTCCTAAATTTTGTTGCTATTTTGAAACATATTCGGAACTTGCAAAAAGTTTCCCATTTTCTCAAAGTATTTTTTTTGTTTTTCAAAATTGTTTGAGATTTCTAAAAATAAAATGGCATTTCAAAAAATGCTCTAAATTTTAAAACATGTTTTAGTGAAATTTTAAAATCCCCTCGATGGAAAGGATTGAAAGGGAAAGTAGATCGAATAATTCATTAGCCTTCTCTGGCGTATGATGAGGTAACAAAACTCTTAAATGCCCTCGATCAATGAATGGAATAGCGGATTGATTCCTTCACACGAAGCTAAATGTTCCTTTTTCGTGTGCACACAGGGTTTTGCTTGCATATATAATTCTCACTAACTTTAAATGCATACTATTTTATCTCCCGTTGCAACACATGAGCATATATTCTAGTAATACTATAATCTAAAGTGGGTTTGGAAGAGTTTAAACTTTAGGAATTAGTGATCCCACTATTTAGGAGGGTGTTGAATCTTAGTGTGATATTTATGAAAGTGGATTTGGAAGAGTGTGTCAACTTTAGTTAGTAATGATTCCACTATTTCGGAAGAGGTTCCAATTGATTATGAGAACAAAGTTGCTATATGACATGTAGGCTATAAAGAATAATGTTAACCATGAAACTTGTCATCATGATTTTAATTTTCAATTGGATTATGCCTCACATGACAGTTATTTTGATGAGTTTACTCCCACTATTCCGAATGAGAAGAATTTTGCTTATGTGGAGAGTAGAAAAATTTCTATGTTTGTAGATCATGAAAAGAATGCTTTATGTGATGGTTGTATTGTTGAACTCATTCATGATGCCACTGAAAATTATTATTAGTGACGAATACATGCTTGTAGGGGTTGCAATAATATCAAGTTTCCTCTCTATGTGCTTAAAGTTTCAAAGTTATACTTGTTTTGCCTTCCTATGCTAGTTGATTCTTGTTCCTATAAATTGTGTTCTCACAAAATCCCTAGGCATAGTAAGTGGGTTAGATTTAAATGTGATAGTCATATTCTTCATGATGCTCTCTTTATGTTTCAATTCTTATCTTTTATGTGATCATCATTGAAATCATCATGCCTAGCTAAAAGGCATTAAAGAAAAGCACTTGTTGGGAGACAACCCAATATTTACCCTTACTATTTTTGTGTGTTCACATGATTAATCTACTGTATTAATCATGTTTTATAGCTTTTGTTTCAATAAAGTGCCAAGTAAGACCTTTGGGAAGACTTGGTGAAAGTTAATGTGATCTTGCTATAAAACACAGAAACTTTGCGCTAACGAGATTAGCTGCCATTTTTTTTACAAACTGTTTTAGATTAGCTGCCATTCCTTGAGACCATCAATTTAGTTAAGAATTTTTGGTTCAGCAGAAGTATGGTTGTTGTTCAGATCATTACAAATTGTTTTGTTTATGGCAGATTCTGTTTTCAATGCATAGTTTGCTTGTTTTCTAGTTCCTATGGCTTATATTGCTCAATATAAATTGTATAAATGATATGGTACAGTAGGCATTGTGTGAGAACAATTATGAATCTTGTCTTTGACAGTACCAAAGTGAAATATTTACTCTTTATCATACTAACCCATCTCACAAGGTTCCATTAAGTTTTGTGTGATTGAAGTTTTCAAGTTTTGATTGAGATATCGATATGAGGAGAATAAGGAGGGGAAAGACCATAAGATTGGGGATTCCCAAGGCACCCCAAGGTAATATTCAAAGAAGACTCAAGCGCCTAAGCTTGGGGATGCCCCGGAAGGCATCCCCTCTTTCGTCTTCAAAACTATCAGTATATCTTACTCGGAGCTATATTTTTATTCCTCACGTGATATGTCTTTTGCTTGGAGCATATTTTCAATTTTACTTGTTGTTTGAATAAAATCATTGGATCTGAAATCTTGAATGAAAAAGAATCCTCCCATGGCTAGTTAATTATTGGACTACTCAGTGTTCTTCACTTATATCTTTTGGAGTAGTTTGTCATTTACTCACGTGCTTCATGTATATCCTATGAGTAAATGGTTGAAGGAATTGAATATCATAAATATGAATATATATATATATATGTTTCACATGCTTATAACATGGGGAGTAATGACTTCACACATAATAAGTATAGGTAGTAAACTTATTGAAAGTTAGCAAATGTAGAATTGGTCACTTCAACAATTCATGAAAGAATATTAAAGGAAGAGAGATTTCACATATAAATATACTATCTTGGACATCTTTTGTAATTGTGAGCACTCATCAAAATATGACATCCCAAAAGGTTGATGTTGGACAAGGAAGACAACTTAATGGGTTGTGTTTTCCTATATCCAAAACGTTATATTGTCTTGGATCATCCAACATGTTGAGCTTGCCTTTCCCTCTCATGGTAGCCAAATTCTTTGCACCAAATAGAGATACTACTTGTGCTTCCAAACATTCCTTAACCCAGTTTTGCCATGAGAGTCCACCATACCTACCTATGGATTGAGTAAGATCCTTCAAGTAAGTTTTCATCGGTGCATGCAATAAAAATTTACCTTAAATATGTATGATCTATTAGTGTGAAGAAAATAAGCTTTATACGAGCTTGTGATGGGGAAGAAATAAAAGCGACAAACTACATAATAAAGGTCTTTATCACAAGCGGCAATATAAAGTAACGTTCTTTTGCATTAAGATTTTGTGCATCCAACCATAAAAGCGCATGACAACCTGTGCTTCCCTCTGCGAAGGGCCTATCTTTCACTTTTATCTTCTACCCTGATACAAGAGTCAGGGTGATCATCTCCTTTCCTTTTTACACTTTTTCCTTTGCAAGCACCATGTGTTGGAGCGATCCGGA
>NC_041393.1:518670367-518677087 GCF_002162155.2 Triticum dicoccoides | reverse complement strand
GAGGTAAAAGGTTGGGAGGCGAAACTATAAGCCCCTGTCTTTCTCTGTTTCCGATTGAAACTTTGAACCCATAAATATCACACGAGTGTTAGCAATTGTGAAAGATTAAATGATAGTTGAGTATGTGGAGTTTTCTGAATCAAAGATCTTACATAGAACCTTCCCAAAAATAAGATGAATTGCAATTGTTTGATGACTAAGAGCACGGTTTGTTAGTTTTCTAGAAAGTTTATCATCTGTACTTTAACATGTGAATAGCTTGTTACTTGATCATGAGAAGTTTTATGAGTTGAGATACTGTTATGATATATAATGATGCTAGAAAAAGTGATTGGAACTATCATTGATCAAACTTATGCACTTGCTAGCATTCACACTTCATAAATTATTTCTTTTATTATTTACCTACTCGAGGACGAGCAGGAATTAAGCTTGGGTATGCTGATACGTCTCCAATGCATCTATAATTTATGAAGTATTCATGCCATGTTTACAATAGTTTTATATGATTTTGGTATGATTTGATTAGAACTAACCAGGATTGACGTTGTTTTCATAAGAACTACAGTGGTGTTGTTTTTGTGTAGAAATACATGTTCTCAAAATGCGCTGAAAATCAACGGAGAATTTTTCTGGAAAATATAAAAAATAATGGAACAAAGAGTTACTGGAGGGGAGTCCCATGGGCCCCACGAGGGTGGAGGGCGCACGCACCCCCCTGGGGCGCGCCCCTGTGCCTCGTGGACTTCCCGTGGGGCCCCCTGACTTGTTCTCAATGGCAACCTCTCCTATAAATGCCCAAACCTCCAGAAAATAACCTAGATCGGATGTTCCGCCACCGCAAGCCTCTGTAGCCATGAGAAATCAATCTAGGCCCTCTCTGGCACCCTGCCGGAGGGGGCCATCATCACTGGTGGCCATGGGGAAGGATATTGGAGGGACCATCATCGCCATGGAGGCCAAGTACCATAGGGAGAACCTCTCCCCATCCAGGGGGAGGCCATGGAGGAGGAAGCACAAGGGGGAGAACCTCTCCTCCTCTCTCTCGGTGGCACCGGAGTGCCATCGGGAGGGCAATCATCGCTGTAGTGATCGTCTTCATCAGCATCACCATCATCATCACCATCCTCATCTCTTTTACGCGGTCCACTCTCCCGCACTGCACTGTAATCCCTACTTAAACATGGTGCTTTATGCCACATATTATGATCCAATGATGTGTTGCCATCATATGATGTTTTGAGTAGATATCCTTTGTCTTTGGGTTTATTGATGATCTAGATTGGTATGAGTTGTATGTCTTATTTTGGTGTTGTCCTATTGTGCCCTCCGTGTGGCGCAAGCGTGAGGGATTCCCGCTGTAGGGTGTTGCAATACGTTCATGAGTTGCTTATAGTGGGTTGCTTGAGTGACAGAAGCATAAACCCGAGTAAGGGGGTTGTTGCGTATGGGTAAACGGTACTTGATATGTTAATGTTGTGGTTGTGGTTGGGCGGATATGACTTGAGAGACTATTGATCTTGCCTTTAGCTCCTTGTGGGTTCGACACTCCATACTTATCACTTCCACCTTTGGGAATTGCTACGATGATTCCCTGCACCTGGGGATTATAAATAATCACTAGCATCAAACATAATTTCAAAGGGTAAATTCCAATTAGGTGGCCGAACAATAGGTGCAGAAATCAAGGCTTCCTTAAGTATTTCAAATGCTTCTACACAATCATCATCAAAAACAAAAGGAACATCTTTTTGCAAGATATTAGTGAGAGGGCTAGAAATTTTAGAGAAGTCTTTAATAAACCTCCTATAGAAACCGGCATGACCAAGGAAACTTCTTATACCTTTGATATCTTTAGGACATGACATCTTTTCAATAGCATCTACTTTAGCTTTATCAACTTTAATACCTCTTTCAGAAATTTTATGCCCCAGGACAATACCTTCATTAGCCATAAAGTGACACTTCTCCCAATTCAAGACAAGATTATTTCTTCACATCTCTAGAAAAATCAATCAAGGTTTCTTAAGCAATCATCAAAAGAAGTTCTGTAAACGGAGAAATCATCCATGAAAACCTCAACAATCTTTTCACAGAAGTAGGAGAATATAGCAGTCATGCATCTTTGAAAGGTGGCAAGTGCATTGCATAAAACAAAAGGGTTACGTCGATAAGCAAAGGTACCAAAAGGGCAAGTGAAAGTGGTCTTTTCCTGATCATCTTTTGACACAGGTATTTGAGAAAAACCAGAGTAACGATCTAGAAAGCAGAAATGTGTATGTTTGGATAGTCTTTCTAGCATTTTATCAATATAAGGTAGAGGGTAATGATCTTTTCTAGTAGCTTTATTTAATTTGCAAAAATCAATTATCATTCTATAACCTGTAAGAATTCCTTGTGGAATCAATTCATTTTTATCATTAGGAACAGTAATACCTCCCTTCTTAGGGACACAATGAACGGGACTTACCCATCTACTATCGACAATAGGATAAACTATACCTGCCTCCAGAAGCTTTAGTATTTCTTTTCTTACCACTTATTTCATCTTAGGATTTAACCGTCGTTGGTGATCAACAACTGGTTTAGCATTGGTCTCGAAATTAATTTCGTGCTGACATAGAGTGGGACTAATGCCCTTAAGATCATCAAGAGTATATCCAATAGCGGCATGGTGCTTTTTCAGAGGTTTCAATAATTTCTTTTCTTCATGCTCTGAAAGGTTAGCACTAATAATAACAGAATATATCTTCTTTTCATCAAGATAAGCATATTTCAAGGTATCAGACAATTGTTTAAGATCAAATATGGGATCACCCTTGGATGGAGGAGGATCCCCAAGGATTTCAACATGCAAATTGTGTTTCAAAATAGGTCCTTGATTAAAGAATATTTCATCTATTTCCCTCGTTTCATTCATAAACATATCATTTTCATGGTCTAGCAAATATTGTTCTAAAAGATCGGTAGGAGGCACGACAATAGAAGCTAGACCATAATTTCATCCTTACTAGGCAATTCTTTATCATGGGGTTGTCTACGAAATTTAGAGAAATTAAAATCATGAGTCATATCCCCTAAACCAACAGTAACATTATCTTTCTCACAGTCTATCTTAGCATTAACAGTATTCAAGAAAGGTCTACCGAA
Source organism: Triticum dicoccoides (assembly GCF_002162155.2). NCBI lineage: Eukaryota > Viridiplantae > Streptophyta > Magnoliopsida > Poales > Poaceae > Triticum > Triticum dicoccoides. The sequence continues at coordinate 518,673,937 of NC_041393.1, read as the reverse complement.
TATAATGGGACAAAAATCATCTTGTGGGGAAGCAAGAACAAGAAAATCAGTAGGGTATTTAATTTTCTCACACAAGACTTCAACATCTCTAACAATCCCAATTGGTGATATAGTATTTCTATTAGCAAGCTTAATGGTAACATCAATATCTTCTATCTCAACAAGTGCAATATCATTCATAATTTCTTGATATAAGGTAAAAGGAATTGCACCCACACTAGCACCCACATCACATAAGCCATGATAACAACGATCTCCAATTTTAGCGGAAACAACAAGCATGCCAACAATAGGTTTATGTTTATCTTTAGTATCAGGTTTAGCAATCATGGCAGCTTCATCACAGAAATAAATAACATGCCCATCAATATTATCGACCAAGAGATCTTTAACCATAGTACTACTAGGTTCAAATTTAATTTGTTCAGGGGGTGTAGGTGTTCTAGTATAACTCTTACAAACCACGGTTGAAGCTTTAGCATGATCCTTTATTCTAACAGGAAAAGGTGGTTTCTCAATATAAGCAGTAGGAACAATATGATCAACATTATAGGTAATAGTTTCTTCCTCAACTTTAATAGGTTCTACTATTTGAACTTCAATGGGAGGATTATATCTAAACCACTTCTCCTTAGGGAGATCAACATGAGTAGCAACTGATTCACAGAAAGAAGCTACTATCTCAGAGTCAAGTCCATATTTAGTGATAAAATCACAAAAAGCATCAGTACCAATAAAAGATTTAACACAATAAAACTTAAGGTTTCTACCTGACTTCTTACCTTCGTCGAGTTCCCAATCTTTAGAGTTGCGTTTAATTCTTTCCAATAAAGCCCATCTGAATTCAATAGTCTTCTTCATAAAAGAACCAGTACAAGAAGTATCGCACATGGATCGGTCATTATGAGAAAGCCGAGCATAGTTTTTTTGAATAATAATTTCTCTTGGAAGCTCATGATTGGGGCTTGAATATAACATTGACTTAAGCCTCCCCCAAGCTTGAGCAATAATTTCTCCTTCACGAGTCCAAAAATTATATATACAATTCAGATCATGATGAACTAGATGCATAGGATAAAACTTATGACGATATTCCAATTTCAATCGGTTGTAGTTCCATTATCCAATATCATCACGTAGCCTAAACCATGTCAATGCCTTACCCTTCAAAGATAAAGGAAAGACCTTCTTCTTGACAACATCCTCGGGCATACCTGCAGGCTTAAATAATCCACAAACTTCGTCCACATAGATTAGGTGCATATCGGAATGTAATGTTCCATCTCCTGCATAAGGATTAGCTAGCAGTTTCTCTATCATACCCGAAGGAATTTCATAATTAATATTTTTAGTAGGTGTAGTAGGTTGAGGAGCCACTATTTGTTCATCCGGTCGAGGTGAAGATACCCCAAACAAGCCACTCAAAGTATTATTTTCCATAGTAACAAGTGACAGTAAATTTCAACACACAATATAAATGTTTCCTTACCAAATTCCACTTACCAAAGGCGCTTCACTCCCCGGTAACGACGCCAGAAAAGAGTCTTGATGACCCACAAGTATAGGGGATCTATCGTAGTCCTTCCGATAAGTAAGAGTGTCGAACCCAACGAGGAGCAGAAGGAAATGACAATCGGTTTTCAGCAAGGTATTCTATGCAAGCACTGAAACTATTAGTAACAGATAGTTTTGTGATGAGATAATTCGTAACGGGTAACAAGTAACAAAAGTACAAGGTGCAGAAAGGTGGCCTAATCCTTTTTGTAGCAAAGGAAAAGGCTGTAAGTACTCTTATATAAAGCAAAGTGCTCTCGAGGACACATGGGAATTATTGCCAAGTTAGTTTTCATCATGATCATATGATTCGTGTTCGTTACTTTGACAATTTGATATGTGGGTGGACAGGTGCTTGGGTGCTGCCCTTCCTTGGACAAGCCTCCCACTTAAGATTAACCCCTCTCGCAAGCATCCGCAATTACGAAAGAAGAATTAAGGTAAACCTAACCATAGCATGAAACATATGGATTCAAATCAGCCCCTTACGATGCAACGCATAAACTACGGTTTTAAAGCTTCTGTCACTCTAGCAACCCATCATGTACTTATTACTTCCCAATGCCTACTCCTAGGCCCAAATCATGGTGAAGTGTCATGTAGTCGACGTTCACATAACACCACTAGAGGAAAGACAACATACATCTCATCGAAATATCGAACGAATACCAAATTCACATGATTACTTATAACAAGACTTGTCCCATGTCCTCAGGAACAACTACTCACAAAGCATATTCATGTTCATAATCAGAGGAGTATTAATTATTATTAAGGATTTGAACATATGATCTTCCATCGAATAAACCAACTAGCATCAACTACAAGGAGCAATCAACACTACTAGCAACCCACAGGTACCAATCTAAGGTTTTGAGACAAAGATCGGATACAAGAGATGAACTAGGGTTTGAGGGGACATGGTGCTGGAGAAGATGTTGATGGAGATTGACCCCCTCTCAATGAGAGGATCGATGGTTATGACGATGGCGATGATTTCCCCCTCCCGAAGGGATGTTTCCCCGGAATAACACCTGCGCTAGAGCCCTAGATTGGTTCTGCCCAGGTTCCGTCTCGAGATGACGGCGCTTCGTCCCGAAAGCTTCCTTCTGATTTTTTCCAGGTCAAAACACACCATATAGAAGAAGATGGGCGTCGGGGGCCTGCCAAGGGGCCCACAAGACTGGAGGGCGCACCCAGGGGGTAGGGCGTGCCCTCCATCCTTGTGGATGGCAGGTGGCCCCCCTCTGGTGCTTTCTTCGCCCAATATTTTTATATTTTCCAAAAATATTCTGTGTGAAGTTTTAGGACTTTTGGAGTTGTGTCAAATAGGTCTCTAATATTTGCTCCTTTTTCCAGTCCAGAATCCTAGGTGCCAGCATTCTCTTCATGTAAACCTTATAAAATAAGATAGAATAGGCATAATTATTGTGATATAACGTGTAATTACAACCCATAATGCAATAAATATCAATATAAAAGCATGATGCAGAATGGATGTATCACCCCACACAGCCCCTTGCCACCTGCGTGCTCAATGCCCTGGCCGCACCCGGGCCGCGCCTTGCTCACTGCCGCCTATGCCTAGGCCATGCGCTTGGTGCCCATTCGCGCGCGCCCACCTGCTGGTGTCCGCGCCCGTCTGTGTGCCCCCGCTCGCCGCTACCGACCGCGCCTGTCTGTAGCCACTCGCGCCCTCGGCCTCCTCTGTCGTGCCCCTGGCCTCCTCTGCCCCGCATGCTGTTGACACCGATACGTCCATTTTGCATCATGTTTCCCTATTGTTATTTATAATGTTTTTATGGAGTAATTCTAATGCCTTTTCTCCCATAATATACAAGGTTTACACAAAGAGGGATAATACCGGCAGTTGGAATTTTGGACCTGAAAAAGCTACGTCAGGGCACCTATTTTGCACATCTCCAAATGAGTTGAAAACTTACGGAGAATTATTTTGCAATATATAAAGAATATTGGAGCAAATAACTACCAGAGGGGGCCACCTGTTGACCACAA
>NC_041393.1:518653445-518669914 GCF_002162155.2 Triticum dicoccoides | reverse complement strand
GTATATAGGTCATTTTGACATAGAAAAAATAGGGAGATGACTTTCGGGATGGAGCGTCGCCGTCTCGAGATGGAACTTGGGAAGGAGCACATTTGCCCTCAAGCGGAGCGATTCATCCGGGGGAACTTCCCTCCCGGAGGGGGACATGAAAGCCATCGTCATCACCAACAACCCTCTCATCTTTGGGAGGCCAATCTCCATCAACATCTTCAACAACACCATCTCCTCTCAAACCCTAGTTCATCTCTTGTGCTCAATCTTTGTACCCGAACCTCAGATTGGTACCTGTGGGTGACTAGTACTGTTTATTAATCTTGTAGTTGATTACTATATGGTTGATTTGGTGGAAGATTATACGTTCAGATCCATTATTCTATTTAATACCCCTCTTACCTTGAGCATAGGATGAAGATGGTCTCTCTCAAACAACCCTGCAACCAAACAATAAAAAGTCTCTTGCGTCCCCAACACACCAAATATAATGGTAAATTGTATAGGTGCACTAGTTTGGTGAAGAGATGGTGATACAAGTGTAGTAATGATGGTACTTTCGCTAGTGCAATCCCTCAACAATGATAATATAGTTGGATCATATAACCACCCCTCAACGCGCGATGAAGAATCACTCTAAAGTTCCTATCTAGCAAAGAACATAAGAAAAATTGTTTGTAGGGTATGAAAGTACCTCAAAGTTATCCTTTCCGATCAATCTATCCAAGAGTTCGTACTAAACTAACACCAAGTTATCATTTCCGATCGATCTATCTAATAGTTTGTACTAAAATAACACCATATGATACACATCAACCAACTCTAATGTCACCTAGATACTCTAATGTCACCGCGAGTATCCGTGAGTTGATTATACAATATGCATCAAACAATTTCAGATTCATAATACTCAATCCAACACAAAGAACCTCAAAGGGTGCCCCAAGATTTCTACCAGAGAAACAAAGATGAGAACGTGCATCAACCCCTATGCATAGATTACCCCAATGTCACCTCGGGAATCCATGAGTTGAGTGCCAAAAAGCACATCAAGTGAATCAATATGATACCCCATTGTCACCACAGGTATTCATAGCAAGACATACATCAAGTTCGCTCAAATCCATAAAAGTAGTCAATTTGATAACAACAAAATATCAAAGGGAAAACTCAATTCATTACATCAAGGTAGAGAGGGGAAAACACCGTATGATCCAACTATATTAACAAAGCTCGCGATGCATCAAGATATTGCCAAATCAAGGACACGAGAGAGAGAGAGAGAGAAAGAGAGAGAGAGATTAAACACATAGCTACTAGTACAAACCCTCAGCCCCGAGGGTGGACTACTCCCTCCTCATCATGGTGCCTGCCGGGATGAACATGGCCATAGGTGATGATTTCCCCCTCTGACAGGGTGCCAGAACAGGGTCTAGATTGTTTTTTCGTGGCTATAGAGGCTTGCGGTGGTGGAACTTCTGATCTATGGTTATTTCTGGGGGGGTTATGTATTTATAGGATTTTTTGGCATTGGTTTAACGCGAAGATGGGCCATGAGGGGACCACAAGATACCAGGGCACGCCTGGGGGGCCTGGCGTGCCCTGGTGGCTTGTGCCCACCTCGTGGCTCTTCTGGCCCTCCCACATAGTTTCTAGTGACTCTTTTGTTCCAAAAAAAATCGTCAAAAAGTTTCGTTGCATTTGAAGAACTTTTATTTCTGCACAAAAAAACAACACCATGATAGTTCTGCTGAAAACAGCGTCAATATGTGTTAGTTCCATGCAAATCATACCAAAACCATATAAAATTGTTGTAAAGATGGCATGAATATTTCATAAATTATAGATACATTGGAGACGTATCAACATCCCCAAGCTTAATTCCTACTCGTCCTCGAGTAGGTAAATGATAAAAGAAATAATTTATGAAGTGTGAATGCTAGCATAGTGCATAAGTTTGATCAATGATAATTTCAGTCACTTTTCCTAGCATCATAACAACAACTCTTTCTCATAAAACTCATCATGATAAAGTAGTAGTTGAAAACGGAATTTTTGATGTGGAATGCTACCTATCATATTCCTCATATACTCTTTTCTTTTATAGCATGGACATCTGGACTTGAATGATTCAAAGCAATAGTCTATAATTTGACATGAGGACATCAATACTCAAGCATATCAAGAAGCAACCATCTTTTTCAAAATATCAACACTAAATAAAGTTATCCCTAGCCCATCATGCTCAATCATTGATCCATTCACGAAACACACTCAAATATTAGCTAAATCCCATGCATAGGTATGATCATAGTGATGCCTAGTTGGTGCTTTATAAGAGAAGATGGAGACTAAAATAAAAATAAAAACTGCGTAAAGTAAATAGATAGCCACTTCGCAGAGGGAAGCATATATTTGTGGAGGTTCCATAGCTCAAAGCTTAAACTGGGAGATAAAAATATTTTGGGAGGCATACATTTCCCATCAACGAAAATGACTGAGTAATTCCCAACACTTTCCATGCTAGATATATCATAGGCGGTTCCCAAACATAAAATAAAGTTCATTCTTTTTTCCACCATACTTTCACACTCCACGACTAGCCATATCCATGGGTGTCATCCATACCAACACTTTCCAAGGAATTTACCATTTGACAACATAAAGTAAATTTTTTTTTCATTTCAGGACTGGGCATCCCTATTACCACCGTGCTCTCGTGCAATGACAAGTGAATAAACACTCATCTTGAGAATAATACATCTAGCATGGAAAATATTGGCCATCCCCTGCCGCTTCATGAGCGGTACGAGCACACAAAAAGGAAATTCGTTTTGAAAATTAGAGATGGCACATACAAATTTAACTAGAACATCCCGGAAATACCGCATATAGGTAGCTATGGTGGACCCATATGGTAAAACTGGGTTTAAGGATTTTGTATGCACAAGGAGTATTTCTACTTAGTACAAATGGAGGCTAGCAAATAGATTAGAAGCAACCAACCAAGAAAAAAAAATTCACATAAACGAGCATTAAGCATAACTAACACCGAATAATGCACCACAAGTAGTGTCATGGAGTTGTCACGGCAGATGTCCTTAGTGTCAGGACTTAGTCGCGAGGCCAACGCATCTATGTGGTAGCTTGAGAGGGGTTGAGTGGGACGAGAGACGCAGGGCGGATCAACACGGAAGACAAGGGTTTAGACAGCTTCGGGCCCCGGGAAACATCATCCGGTAAAAACCCTACATGCTGTTTGAGGCTAGGTCTCATTATGATCACGAGGGAGTCGCCGTAAACCGGCTCTCCTCTTTGTGTCTAGCCCTAAGATTGTTTCTCTTGCTTGTCGCTTGTCCCTCTTTGGGGAGCCCTGCCCCTCCTTATATATGTTGAAGGGGCGGGTTACATGTGGAGTCCTATTAGGATTAGGACTAATCTATCTCTAATACAAACCGGATACAAGTCCTGGTCTTAACTCCTTGTAAGGTAAATATTCCTCATGCCTTTACTCTTAAACCAGCCCACAATAGCTGAACTGGCCTTCATTAACCGCTAGACGGGCCACCGGGTCTTGTCGCTCCTCTGACCCGTCCGCCGGGTCACCAGTGAGTTACAACGTCCTGGCGGGTTGCTGGTAAATCGCCAGGTTTGGGCGGGTCACCAGATGAATATCGCCAAGTGCCAGCGGGACCTCAAATAATCCGCCAAGTCTGGCTGGGTTAACTTCCGGCCGGTTTATACCGCGGGGTATATCCCCGACATTAGCCCCCAAGTTTAGCTTGGATTTATCCATGGTAAACTTATGCTGCAAAATAAACACCAGAACAAATTTGGCAGGTTGTGCTCCAGGTTAAGAATTCTTGTAGACCGGCACCTGATCGTCCTTAAGTCCTTTGTCATTTCCTCCTTCTAGAAAATTCGGGTCAATAACCAGCTTCATACTCAAATTCCTGTTGTTGGCTTCTTATAGAAAAAATATTGTGAAGAATAATCCACTTGAGTCGGCTTCCAAAACGCCGGTTTAAGAAATATTGGTCTTGAAATACTCATCTGATATTCAACCGGTTTGAAGATGCAGAAGTTGCCGGTTCTATCATTGCCAAAGACCGTCGGGTTATAAAAACTTGATAATTTCGAGTCATGATTGTTGCAGACACCGGTTCATGATTGTTGCCAACGCCGGTTCATGATTGTTGATGACGCCGGGTTACAGCCACAGGGTCATAATGATTGGTGACGCCGGGTCAACCTAGTTTGCTCAATCAGAGAATTTGACAATATTTCTTCAATAATAATATAGCACCTGTAACCCCCAAGTCTTGAGCAGAACAAAGTGATTGCTTAAGACTTGCTTCAATATAAATACTGCCACTTAACAAGAAATCCATGTTGTTCATCCCAGTCACTTAGTAAAAACTGAATACTCCATATTATGTAGCCCCCAAGTGCCGGGTTGTCATGCTTGCAGCAACCTGGGACTTGTAATTGTCTTATACTCATAAAAACTTCAACCAGTGTAGCCCCCAAGGGCCGGGTCATTATGTAATAATGAGCAGGGACTTTGTAGGTATAATCATGTAGATTTGAGCAATGATGTGTAGCCCCCAAGGGCCGGCTCAGTAAGATAATATTGAGCTGGGACTTAATATATACTTCAATGAAAATGACATCATATGATGTAACCCCCATCATGGGACTTGAATCCACGTCCACAAGGTTAAGAGCCTTGTGCTTTACCAACTGAGCAGTGGACTCTTCAATATAATGAATAAAAAGCTTTGTACCTTCAACTGTTGACAGAAGCAATTGGTAGCCCCCAAGGGTCGACTCATTATAATGTGATGAGTCAGGTCTTCAATAATATGAGCAAAAAATTACTTTGCATTAGCCCCCAAGTGTCATGGTGCATGCTTGCAGCGACATGAGACTTGTATATTTGATATAATCTCAACTTAAATAATGTAGCCCCCAAGTGCCGGGTCGTAAGCCTGCAGTGACTTGGGACTATTCCTTCAATTGTAGAATAAATCATATCCATTAATAATATGATAACCATTGCGCTAAAAGCGACTTTGAAAACCTCAATTATCATATTGGTTATTGATAACCATAATAAAAATCCAGCCGTGTTGGCTATTAAAGATAACATAATCTGGTATGAAAAACCTTATTCATTCAATACCATAATGAAAATTCAGCCAAGTTTGGCTATTTTAATATTATAACCCAATGATTTATAAGCGCATGATTCCAATGGCGCAATCCAAATATGTACTGGTGACTTATAGTCCAAAGCCAGGCCGGGTTAACAAACACCGGATAGTTAGTCATCATATACTGGCGACTTATCATCTTAAAGCCAGACCGGTTTAATAAACTCCGGATAATTTATCATCATGCTTTATCCAACCTGTCTCTGCATACAACAAGTTTAAAGTGTCCTGGCGGTTTACCGCCGGACGGGTCATAATGCCCAACATATAACCCAGGTTTATAACCAAGGCTGCACTTAAGAATAATTAATGAAATATATAATACCTGTGACATTGAATCACATCATTGGTTTACCAATTTTTTGTAGTAAGGGTGATAATCCCAATCTTGAATAATGATAACTCCTTTCATACCATGTTGGTTTATGCTAAAACCGTACCGGGTTGTAATAAACACCAGTTTAACCATATATAATACTGGTGAATTGTAGTCAAACCAGACCGGGCGAATAGTCTCCGGATTATGATTTGATCATGTACTGACAATTTGTAATTGAAAGTCAAGCCGGGTTAATGAACACCGGTTTACTCCATAATAAGATGGTAACATAAAATCAAACCGGGCAGATAGTCTCCGGTTTAGGATTTGACCGTGTTCCGCCAATTTGTAATTGACAGTTTGAAACGGATTAACAATGTCGGTTTAAAAACGCAACAAAAATCAAATAACAGTTATGAAAAAAATATGGAAGCAAAGGCAATGATAAGACCGTTTGCAAAAAGAGGCTTTACTGAGCCGATCAGATGGTGTTACCATGGTCGAACATGACCAAGCTCCCAATAAGGTGTAGCTATGGTTCAAGTCAGCCAGGTCCCCAACTGAAACCGTGCAATTATGCCGATCAAGTGGCGTGGCAATGGTTCAGGTTTGACCAAGCCCCCAAGTGACTCTATGGCCTTAGGCCGATCAAGAGGCGTGACTGGTTCAGACTTGACCATGTCCCCAAGTGATCTGGTGGCTTTCGCCTATCAAAAGGTGTTGCATTGGTTCGGACACGACCAAGCCCCCAAGTGATATTGTGGCACTAGGCCGATCAAGAGGCGTGGCTATGGTTCGGATACGACCAAGCCCCCAAGTGACCAATAATATGATAAGCCAATAAGGCATGATACCCATGTTTGGACCGCGCATCATGGCAGCAAGTCCTCTTTGGCACCCTTTAACTTTTTGCAAGAGATAAATCCTTCTTGAACTGGGATTTTGAACCGGATATTGAGAGCTTCAAAGCTTTGTGGGGGACATCTTTCCCTTGAACCGGATTGTAAACCAGAAGCTTCATTTTTAGCCGGAAATTTTCTGATGGCCTTTCAACTCGAACTTGCGAGAAGTTAATTCCTTTTTGAACCGGACATTTTTAAACCGGATTTGAGCGCTTGAGAGCTTTGTGGGAGAATATATTTCCCTTGAACCGGATTGTAAACCGGATACTTGAGAGCTTTAGTGAGACTGACTTCCCTTGAGCCGGATTTTAAACCGGAATCCTTCCTGATGATCCAGAACTTCTTCATTGAGCCGGGATTTTGTAACTGTCATATACTTACTAAGCCGGAAATTTTCTGACAGCCTTCAAATAACAGTAACCTCCGGGACTGGGTTATATTTTCCTCCATCGTCCTGGGGTTCTTAAATTTGCTGGCAAGATTTGCTTAGTCATGTCATCGTAGCCCCCGAGTCTCAAGGTGACTCGAGGAGTTGGCTTGAAACTCTCCATATTTGGCTGTGATATAAACTGGCATAACTTGTATATCATTGGTGTTGATAACACGATGTGAATCCGCAGAAGGTTGTGATGACTGCGGCGGGTTATAAATGATCCCGTATGAGCCGTGTCAGCAACTCGGCCAATGATTCCTTCCAATTGGCGATTTGAAGTTAACCAAACTGTAGTGGCGGGGACTTGTGTGCCTGCCCATTGAGCCATCCAGTGTAGACGGCGGTTGATAGTATATGATAATTTGCCTCCATTTTGAAAGAAAACCGGGCTACCCAAGCTGTGACTTGCTCATGCAGACAGGTGCGACCTGGTATGTTGATGTAGACCAGGCCGCAATAAATGGACGGTAGAGACGTCCACAGTATTAGAGGTGGCTTGGGCAGATGAACCGGCCACGGTGTTGTAAACCGGTTCGGACGGGCGAGTCAAACGCAGGCGCGGTCCCGGCAAGCTGATGTAAACCGGGCCGTAAGGGCGGAGTCTTGCATGCGTCCATTCACCGTGTAATATGGCACAGACGAACACCGGGCAGGACGTTGCCAGCGCGTGCTTCGTACCCATGGTATAAACCACGTTTATAATGAATAATTGTCCTGCATACAATATTGCAGACCAAGGCAAAGATAAACTGCTCTTTGACAAAAATAATATGCACTAATAAAATATATTTTAGATGGATATCACCTGATGTGTTAGGCCGGAAATTATCCGCCGTGGAGTTGATGGTCACCACGGTGAAGCTGAAATCAATCACGGGTGAACCGGTAGTAGTGTGGTAAGCCGGTGCGGATGGGTGAATCGGTCGTGATATTTGTAAGCCGGCGCGGACGATGAGTCGGCTGCATGCGTGGACGGATGTAAACCGAACAGCGGGGGCGGCAATTTGCACATGTATCCGTCGAGCAGCATGGCCCGGAGGAACTCTAGTACAAAATTATGCTGGCACGCGCTCCCTGTCCGCGGTATAACAATACCCTTGTCATAAATAACTATCCTGCATAAAAACATTGCAGACCACGGCAAAGATAAATTGTTCTTTGATAAAAAACAATGTGTCGATAAAATATACTTAGATGAATATCACCTTATCTATCCGCACGACCGGTGATCCATAAGTAGCGTCAGGAGATAACCTTTGAGAATTTTGATCATTGTAATTTGATAACTGAGTCTCTGAAGGTGCAGTTGAAAGTCTTGAAACCTCTTCTCTGTTCTCACACTTGGAGTCAAAGGAGAGTTTGAGAAGGTTGACCATACACAAGCTGCACCCCTTTTCTGATCATACCACCTACATAACTTGATGGATTTCTGTACTGTTTGCAAAAACTGAAAGGCCTTGCACGAAGCCATGTCATACAGTGCTTCAAACACCTCAGCAGGAGAGAAGAGGCCACCGGCGGCGGCTCGCAGGCAGCGAGGCGGGTCACGACAGTGCCTGAGCTGGGTGGATCGGGGCGGAAACGGTCCGCCGACGGCGACTCGGCGGCAGGGGCAGCTCACAGCGGCGGCTCTCGGTGGCAGCAGGGCCAGCGAGGTGCGGGGCGGCTCTCCAGCGAAGTAACACGAAGGCGGAGCGTCAAGGCGGCAGCGGCTGCAGAGGCGCCGATGGCGGCCGGCGGCGGGGCCATGAAGACAGCGAGTCGACGATGGCTGACTTGCGGGCGATGCCGCAGGTGTAGGGGCGGAGGTCGTGGCCGGTTCTCTGTAGATGGAAGTGGAGAGCGATGCTTCGATGGTCGCCGGCTTGGGGTCGGAACGGTGGCGGAAACGGGCGCCTCGAAGTGAGGGCGTAGGCGCGTTTGCGGCTCGACACAGTAGCCCCAGGCGGCCACTTGCAACGAAGGCAAGGCCAAAACGGGGCTAGCAGCCCATTTGAACGGGCATTGTGGGCCGCCCCTGATGGAATCTTTCTCCTCCACTTTTTTCTTACGTGACTAGCACTTGGACTTGGTCAATGTATTGACAACAGAAAAGTGTATGGGTTGTTTGGAGCAGTAGAACTCGGTGACTTGCATGCGTTTAGAACTCCTGTCGATCTCGGCCTCTCGCAGGCAGTACTTTCCAACCTCGATCTGAGTTTAGATCGTTGTATACTGAAGGAGATAACAACAGCAGCTACGCCTAATCAGATTTCAATAGAAGCTGGCGGTCTCAGTGACTTGTTGATTTGACGGCTTGATGGATTGCTGCCGGTTCACGCTCAAAACTTTTACTGATCAGATTTCCTCGAATCGTACGGAGAGTTGTCGGCGGCGGCGGCGTATAGGTGCAACCCTATCTTTCTTCTTTGACTTCAACCTCACTGATTGTAAAATCTTCATATAAAAAATTGCAAACTCCTCGATCCCTGGAGATATCCCTTCAAGAACTCATCACCACCTGTGCGCTTGCCCCATGGTGTGCGCCAACTGTCGTGGAGTTGTCACGGCAGATGTCCTTAGTGTCAGGACTTAGTCGCGAGGCCAACGCATCTATGTGGTAGCTTGAGAGGGGTTGAGTGGGACGAGAGACGCAGGGCAGATCAACACGCAAGACAAGGGTTTAGACAGCTTCGGGCCCCGGGAAACATCATCCGGTAAAAACCCTACATGCTGTTTGAGGCTAGGTCTCATTATGATCACGAGGGAGTCGCCGTAAACCGGCTCTCCTCTTTGTGTCTAGCCCTAAGATTGTTTCTCTTGCTTGTCGCTTGTCCCTCTTTGGGGAGCCCTGCCCCTCCTTATATATGTTGAAGGGGCGGGTTACATGTGGAGTCCTATTAGGATTAGGACTAATCTATCTCTAATACAAACCGGATACAAGTCCTGGTCTTAACTCCTTGTAAGGTAAATATTCCTCATGCCTTTCCTCTTAAACCGGCCCACAATAGTTGAACCGGCCTTCATGAACCGCCAGACAGGCCACCGGGTCTTGTCGCTCCTCTGACCCGTCCGCCGGGTCACCAGTGAGTTACAACGTCCTGGCGGGTTGCTGGTAAATCGCCAGGTTTGGGCGGGTCACCAGATGAATATCGCCAAGTGCCAGCGGGACCTCAAATAATCCGCCAAGTCCGGCCGGGTTAACTTCCGACCGGTTTATACCGCGGGGTATATCCCCGACAAGTAGGCTGTAAGTTCATTGCATAATGATTGAATTTCCTGCTTGCATAGGGAATCACAAACCTTAACACCAATATTCTTACTAAGTCACAATTACTGACCAACATGACTCACATATTACATCTCCATATCTCAAAACTATTGCAAGGAATCAAACTTATCATATCCAATGATCTATATGAAAGTTTTTATTATATACTTCTTGGATATTCATCATATTAGGACCAATTACAAAGCTTGTGCAAATTCTCATCACTATTATCAACTCTCAAAATAATATAAGTGAAGCACAAAAGTAAATAACAAACTAATCCAAAAAGATATAAGTGAAGATCAAATGAGTAGTTAAGTAAATGGGTAGCCATTTGAGGAATCTCTCTTATTTAAAAACCTTCAGACCTAAGTATTTTATTAAACAACAAGCGAAAAAAATGGCATTCCAAGAATAGCACACTTCATGTGATGAAGCAAAATCTTAGGCCCAACCGATACTAACCGATAATTGTTGAAGAAGGAAGGTGGGATGCCTACCGGGGGCATCCCCATGCTTAGATGCTTGAGACTTCTTGAAATATTATCTTGGGATGCCTTGGGAATCCCCAAGCTTGATCATTTGTGCCTCCTTAATTCCTTTTATACCACGGTTTCCCTAAATCTTAAAACTTCATCCACACAAAACTCAACAAGAACTCGTGAGATAAGTTAGTATAAATCAATGCAATAACCTTACCATTCTCTACTGTAGCAAGTCACCAAAATTATTATTTAACATTACATACTAAATGCCTCTACATATTTAATACTCCTATCCTCAAATAGAATCATTAGACAAGCAACAGATGCAAAGAATGCAGACATAAGAGCAATCTGCCAAAACAGGACAGTGTGTAAAGAATGCAAGATGATCCATACTTCTTTACCTCCAAAAATTCTGAAAAATTACCACACTGTAGAAAATTTGTTTTACCTTATTGTGTAAAAATTTCAAGATTTTATCACGTTCTGACTTTCGAGAATAATTCAGACAATGATAGAAAACTTTCTGTTTTTAAATAGCAACATGTGGACTTGCAAAATAAGCATGGTAAATGCTATACTTGAAATTTTTATTGAAATGAAATATGTAAAACATTATTCTAAATAACAGCAAGCAAATACAAACAAAATAAAATGGCGCTCCAATCAAAACACACATCATGTGACAAATGAAAATATAGCTCCAAGTGAGGTTACCAATAATGTTGGAGACAAACGAGGGGATGCCTTCCGGGGCATCCCCAAGCTTAGTTGCTTGGATATTCCTTGAATATTACCTTAGGGTACCTTGGGAATCCCCAAGCTTAAGGTCTTGTCACTCCTTATTCTCCCCATATCGATATCTCACCCAAAACTTGAAAACTTCAATTACACAAATCTTAACGAAACTTTGTGAGATAGGTTAGTATGATTAAGAGCAAACCATTCACTTTGGTACTGTCACAGACAAGATTCATAATTCTTCTCACACAATGCATATTGTACCTTATCATTTCCACAATTTATATTGAGCAATATAAGCCATAGAAACTAGGAAACAAGCAAACTATGCATTGAAAATAGAATATGTCAAAAACAGAACAGTCTGTAATCTGTAATGATCTGGACGACGACCAAACTTCTACTACTCCAAAAATTCTGAAAATTTAGGACAATGTGAGAAATTTGTATATCAATCATCTGTAAGAAAATCAAGAATTTATCATGTTCCAACAGAGCAGATCAATTCTGTTACTGGGCGCAAAAGTTTCTGTTTTTGCACAGAATCAAGTCAACTATCATGCACACTATCCCAAAGGCTTTACTTGGCACTTTATTGAAACAAAAGCTATAATACATGATTAATATAGTAGCTTAATCATGTGAACACAATAAAATAGTAGTTAAATGTGTTGGGTTGTCTCCCAACAAACGCTTTTCTTTAATGCCTTTGTAGATAGGCATGATGATTTCAATGATGCTCGCATAAAAGATAAGAATTGAAACATAACAAGAGCATCATGAAACACATGGCAAGAACATTTAAGCCTATACCAATTCCTATGCATAGGGATTTTGTGAGCAAACAAATTATGGGAGCAAGAATCAACTAGCATAGGAAGGTAAAACACGTAATACTGCAAAACTTTCAACACATAGAGAGGAAACTTGATATTATTGAGATATGTAGAAGCATATGTTCCTCTCTTGTAATAATTTTCAGTACTATCATAAATGAATTCAACAGTATAATTACCACATAAAGCATTCTTTTCATGATCCATAAGCATAGAAATTTTATTACTCTCCACATAAGAAAATTTATTCTCATTAATAGTAGTGGGAGCAAATTCGACAAAATAACTATCATGAGATTGAAACTTAAAATCATGATGACTAGTTTCATGGTTATCATTATTCTCTATAGCATAAATGTCATCACCATAATCATCATAGATAGGAACTTTGTTGTCATAATCAATTGAAACTTCTTCCAAGATAGTGGAATCATCATTAAATAAAGTGATGACCTCTATAAATCCACTTTCATCAATATAATCATCATAAATAGGAGGCATGCTTTCATCATAATAGAGTTTCTCATGAAAACTTTGGGGACAAAAAATATCATCTTCATCAAACATAGCATCCCCAAGCTTATGGCTTTGGATATTATTAGCATCATGGATATTCAAAGAGTTCATACCAACAACATTGCAATCATGCTGATCATTCAAAGATTTTTTGTAAACATTTTATAGAATTCTTCTTCTATCAATTGAGCACAATTTTTCTTTCCATCATTTTCAGAAAGACATTATAAATATGAATAATATGATGCAACCTCAATTCCTTTTTTGTAGTTCGCTTTTTATAAATCAAACTAGTGATGAAACAAGAAAGTAAAAGATTCAATTGCAAGATCTAAAGATATACCTTCAAGCCCTCACCCCCCCGGCAACGGCGCTAGAAAAGAACTTGATGTCTACTACACAACTTGTTCTTGTAGACTTGTGTTGGCCCTCCAAGCGCAGAATTTTGTAGGCCAGTAGCAATTTTCCCTCAAGTGGACGACCTAAGGTTTATCAATCCATGGGAGGCATAGGATGAAGATGGTCTCTCTCAAACAACCCTGCAACCAAATAATAAAAAGTCTCTTGTGTCCCCAACACACCAAATACAATGGTAAATTTTATAGGTGCACTAGTTCGGCAAAGAGATGGTCATACAAGTGTAGTAATGATATTAGATATTTATTTTTGTAATAGGAACAATAAAAAACAGCAAGGTTGCAAGTAACAAAAGTGAGCACAAATGGTATTGCAATGCTTGAAAATGAGGCCTTGGGTCCGTTCTTCCTCTAGTGCAATCTCTCAACAATGCTAATATAATTGGATCCTATAACCACCCCTCAACGCGCGATGAAGAATCACTCGAAAGTTCTTATCTAGCGGAGAACATAAGAAGAAAGTGTTTGTAGGTTACGAAACCACCTCAAAGTTATGCTTTCTGATCAATCTATCCAAGAGTTCGTACTAAAATAACACCAAGTTATACTTTCTGATCGATCTATCTAAGAGTTCGTACTAAAATAACACCATATGATACACATCAACCAACTGTAATGTCACCTAGATACTCCAATGTCACCGCGAGTTTCCGTGAGTTGATTATACAATATGCATCAAACAATTTCAGATTCATAATACTCAATCCAACACAAAGAACCTCAAAGTGTGCCCCAAGATTTCTACCAGAGAAACAACGACGAGAACGTGCATCAACCCTATGCATAGATTACCCCAATGTCACCTAGAGAATCCGCAAGTTGAGTTCTAAAACACACATCAAGTGAATTAATATGATACCCCATTGTCACCACGGGTATTCATAGCAATACATACATCAAGTTCTCTAAAATCCATAAAAGTATTCAATGCGATAAGAACGAAATCTCAAATGGAAAAATGAATTCATCACAACAAGATAGAGAGGGGAAAACACCATATGATCCAACTGTATTAACAAAGCTCGCGATACATCAAGATCGTGCCAAGATCAAGAACATGAGAGAGAGAGAGAGAGAATAAACACATAGCTACTGGTACAAACCCTCAGCCGCGAGGGTGGACTCTTCCCTCCTCATCACGGAGGCCGCCATGATGATGAAGATGGCTACCGGTGATGATTTCCCCCTTTGACAGGGTTCCAGAATAGGGTCTAGATTGGTTTTTCATGGCCACAAAGGCTTGCGGCGGCGGAACTTTTGATCTAGCGTTATTTCTGGGGGTTTCTGTATTTATAGGATTTTCTGGCGCTGGTTTCACGTGAAGATGGGCCACGAGGGGACCACAAGACACCGGTGCACGCCTGGGGGGCCTGGCGCGCCCTGGTGGGTTGTTCCTACCTCGTGGCTCTTCTGGCCCTCCCACGAAGCTTCTAGTGCCTCTTTTGTTCTAAAAAAATCATTAAAAAGCTTCATTGCATTTGGAGAGCTTTTATTTCTGCACAAAAACAACACCATGGTAGTTCTGATGAAAACATCGTCAGTCCGGGTTAGTTCCATGCAAATCATACCAAAAC
The DNA here is from genome assembly GCF_002162155.2 of Triticum dicoccoides. Classification (NCBI taxonomy): domain Eukaryota; kingdom Viridiplantae; phylum Streptophyta; class Magnoliopsida; order Poales; family Poaceae; genus Triticum; species Triticum dicoccoides. The sequence goes on along the minus strand of NC_041393.1, from coordinate 518,655,235 downwards.
CATATAAAATTGTTATAAACATGGCATGAATACTTCATAAACTATTGATATGTTGGAGATTTATCATAGATTTAACTGGAGATGAAGCTAAGAAGAAGGTTTTCCCTTTATCTTTGAAGGGAAAAGCATTGACATGGTATAGGCTATGCTATGATATTGCATCTTGGAACAACAATCGATTGAAATTGGAATTTGACCAAAAACATTATCCTATGCATCTAGTTCATCGTGATAGGAATTACATATATAATGTTTGGCCTCGTGAAGGAGAAAGTATCATTCTAGCTTGGGGGAGGCTTAAGTCAATGCTATATTCATGCCCCAATCATGAGCTCTCGAGAGAAATTATTATTCAGAACTTTTATGCTCGGCTTTCTCATGATGATCAATCCATGCTCGATACTTCTTGTACTAGTTCTTTCATGAAGAAGACTATTGAATTCAGGTGGGATCCTTTAGAAAGAATTAAACGCAACTCTGAAGATTGGGAGCTCGATGAAGGTAAAGAGTCAGGTATTAAGTTTGAGTTTGATTGTGTTAAATATTTTATGAATACTGATGCTTTTCACAATTTTAGCACTAAATATGGACTTGATTCTGAGATAGTAGCCTCTTTTTGCGAATCATTTGTTGTTCATGTTGATGTCCCTAAGGAGAAGTAGTTCAAATATCATCCCCCTCTTAAACAAGAAATTAAAGAACAGTTAAAGCTAAAGATGAAACTATTATTTACAATCTTAATCCAGTTGCGCCTACTCCTTACATTGAAAAATACCTTTCCCTTTTAGGATAAAGGAACATGCTAAGGTATCAACTGTGGTTCACAAAAGTAATATTAAAGCATCTAAACCTTCTTAGCAAATCAAAGTAGAACCTAGTTTTGATATGGTTAAAGATCTCCTGGTAGAAAATATTGATGGGCATGTTATTTATTTCTATGATGAAGCTGCTAGAATTGCCAAACCCGATGAAAAGGATAAACATAGACCTGTTATTGGCATGCCCGTTGTCTCAGTTAAAATAGGAGATCATCTTTATCACACTACAGGAATCCAGTACTTTGCCATCGGCCATGGCGGACGGCAAAGGCAGGGACGGCTGACGGCAAAGCACTTTGCCGTCCGCCGCGGACGGCAAACACAAACGGCATTGATAGGGTCGGCAAACAGGTCCTTTGCCGTCTACTTTCCAAGGCGGACGGCAAAGAGCCCTTTGCCTACAGCGGCGGACGGCAAAGAGGGGGGACGGCAAAATGTGGCACGTCCGCCATTGTCACTCTGTTAGGCGGCTAACGGCGGCCTTTGCCGTCCACCAGCGGACGGCAAATTAGTGCGCCTCTTTGCCGTCCGCCAGGTGACATCAGCAATACCTCAGCGCCCGTTGTTTTTGCCGTCCGCCCGGCGGACGGCAAAGGCAAAGTCTTTGCCGTCAGCCAGGCTTTGTCGTCCGCCACTGTCGGCAAATTGGCCAAATGGTCCACCCCAGGAAGCACAGGTGGGTGCCACAAACGAAGGGGCAGAGCTCGTCAAACGCACGGCGAGGTCGTCGAACACCAAACCTTGCAGCGATGAAACAACTACACATTTAAAACTACATGATCAACACAATTATATATGATGTTTTTCATAACAAAATCGAGAAATATATGACCTAACTAATAATTCACAAATATATGACCCCGTCGGCCTCTGGAAGCCAACAAACACCTTTTCGGGAGGTGTCGGTGGTCGGGGTGTCCTGTCGGTGTCAGGGTGCCGTGTCGGGGTCGGGGTGCTGTTCCGGGGTCGGGG
>NC_041393.1:518612583-518652217 GCF_002162155.2 Triticum dicoccoides | reverse complement strand
GTGGTGGGGGCGACGGGGCGAGGGGTGGTGGGGCCGGGGGGCGGTGGCGGGTGGCGGTGGTTGTCGGGGAGGAGAGGGGGACAGATCGAATAGAGAGAGATGCGCGGGGTGGGGCGCCGTTAGTAACCTAAATGTTTGCCGTCCGCCCCACTTTGCCGTCCGCCACTTGCTCTTTGCCGTCCGCTAGCGGACGGAAAATAGGGGGGGGGCGTTAAGTTTTTTTAAACCAGCTCATCGGTGGGGCCCCTCCCTCTTTGCCGTCCGCTAGCCGACGGCAAAGCGTCTTTGCCGTCCGCTTTTGGGTAGCTGATGGCAAAGATCTTCTTTGCCGTGACGGCAAAGAGCTGGCAGATGGCAAAGTAACTGTTTCCAGTAGTGTCATGGTTTACGTGACTTAGGTGCTAGCATGAGTGCTATTCCTTTTAGATTATACCAAGAAATTATGAATGACATAGCACCCAGTGAAATAGAAGACATAGATGTTACAATTAGTTGTGCTAATAGAGACACCATCACACCACTTGCGATTGTAAGAGATGTTGAAGTCTTGTGTGGGAAAATAAAATACCCTACTGAGTTTATAGTTCTTGGTTCCCCACAAGGTGATGTTTGTCCCATAATATTTGGTAGACCTTTCTTGAATACTGTCAATGCTAATATAGATTGTCACAAACAAACTGTTAGTGTTATCTTTGGCGATGAGTCTCATGAGTTTAATTTATGTAAGTTTAGACAACCTCATAATAATGAATTTCCTAGTAAGGATGAAATAATTGGTCTGGCTTCTATTGCTATGCCTCCTACTGATCCACTAGAACAATATTTGCTAGACCATGAAAATGATATGCACTTGCATGAGAGAAATGAAATAGATAAAATATTGTTTGAACAACAACCTCTGCTTAAACACAATTTCCCTATCAAAACTCTAGGAGGTCCTCCTCCACCTAAGGGTGATCTTGTGTTTGAATTAAAACAATTGCTTGACACTTTGAAATACACTTATCTTCATGAGAAAAAGATATATCCTGTTATTACTAGTGCTAACCTTTCAGAACATGAAGAAGAAATATTATTGAAAATTCTGAAGAAGCACCGTGCTGCTATTGGATATACTCTTGATGATCTTCAGGGCATTAGTCCCACTCTATGTCATCACAAGATTAATCTGGAGCCTGATGCTAAACCTGTTGTTGATCACCAATGATGTTTGAATAGTAAAAAGAAAGAAGTGGTAAGACCTGAAATACTAAAGCTTCTGGAAGCAGGTATAATCTATCCCATAGCTGATAGTAAATGGGTAAGTCATGTTCATAGTGTCCCTAAGAAGGGAGGTATTACCATTGTTCCTAATGATAAATATGAACTCATTCCACAAAGAATTGTTACTCGCTATAGAATGGTAGTTGATTTCAGAAAATTAAATAAAGCTACTTGAAAAGATCATTGCCCTCTGCATTTTATTGATCGAATGCTAGAAAGATTATCTAAACACACACACTTTGTTTTCTTCATGGATATTCTGGGTTTATTCAAATACGTGTTTCACAACCTGATCAAGAGAAAACCACCTTTCCTTGCCCTTTTGGAACTTATGCTTATAGGCGTATTCCTTTTGGTTTATGCAATGCACCTGCTACCTTTCAAAGATGTATGCTTGCTATATTCTCTGATTTTTGTGAAAAGATTGTTGAGGTTTTCATGGATGATTTTTCTGTTTATGAAACTTCTTTTGATGATTGCTTAAGCAACATTGATCGAGTTTTACAGAGATGTGAACAGACTAATCTTGTCTTGAATTGGGAGAAGTTCCACTTTATGGTAAATGAAGGTATTGTCTTGGGGCATAAAATTTCTGAACGAGGTATTTAGGTGGATGAAGCTAAAGTTGATGCAACTGAGAAAATGCCATGTCCTAAAGATATTAAAGGTATTCGTAGTTTCCTTAGTCATGTTGATTTCTATAGAGGTTTATTAAAGACTTCTCTAAAATTTCTAGGCCTCTTACAAATATTTTACAAAAGTATGTTCCATTTGTTTTTGATGATGATTGTGTAGAAGCCTTTAAAACACTTAAGAAAGCCTTAACTTCTGCACCTATAGTTCAACCACCTGATTGGAACTTTCCCTTTAAAATTATGTGTGACGCTAGTGATTATGTTGTTGGTGCTATTCTAGGACAAAGAGTTGATAAAAAATTAAATGTTATGCATTATGATAGAAAAACTCTAGATAATGCTCAAAGAAATTATGCTATCACAGAAAAGGAATTTTTAGCAGTTGCGTTTGCTTGTGATAAATTCAGATCTTACAGTTTTCATTCCAAAGTGTTTGTTTATGTTGATCATGCTGCTATAAAATACCTTATGGAAAATAAAGATGCCAAACCTAGACTCGTTAGGTGGGTTCTCTTGTTACAAGAATTTGATTTACATATCACTAACAGAAAAGGAGTTGAGAACCCTGTAGCTGATAACTTGTCTAGGTTAGAAAATATTCTTGATGACTCACTACCTATTGATGACAACTTTCCTGATGAACAACTAGCTATAATAAATGTTTCTCATAATACTCCTTGGTATGCTGATTATGCTAATTATATTGTTGCTAAATTTATACCACCTAGTTTCACATACCAACAAAAGAAAAAATTCTTCTATGATTTAAGACATTACTTTTGGGATGACCCACATCTTTATAAAGAAGGAGTAGATGGTATTATTAGACGTTCTGTACCTGAGCATGAACAGGAGAAAATCCTATGGAAATGCCACTTTGGAGCTTATGGAGGACATAATGCGGGAGATAGAACTGCTCACAAGGTATTGCAATCTGGTTTTTATTGGCCTACTCTCTTCAAGGATGCCCGTAAGTTCGTTTTATCTTGTGATGAATGAAGGATAGATAATATTAGTAAGTGTCAAGAAATGCCTATGAATTATTCACTTGCTATTGAACCATTTGATGTTTGGGGTTTTGATTATATGGGGACTTTTCACATATATTTTACTAAGCGGGTAGAAGCTATTCCAACCACTAGTGCTGGTCATAACACATCCATTAAAATGCTTAAAGAAGTTAATTTTCCAAGGTTTGGAGTCCCTGGATATTTGATGACCGATGGTTGTTCACACTTTTGTCACATCCCTAGTTCTGGCCTGACCTATGCTTGCCTCCATCTATGCATCATGTTTAAATTTTTGAAACTTGAACTGAGGAATTCAGAAGCCTCAAAACCCTAAATAAAAGAAGGGCAAAAACCCTAAAATCTCATTCATTGTTCCAAAATGCTCTTCTTAGATGTTTAATATTTTTGGCAAGGGTTTTGATCCAAACCAAAAATAATGAACATTTTAAAAGGATTTATTTTTGGGACTTTGAATTTAAATCATTAGCTATTTGAATTTGAATTATATTCATATAACTAGAATATAATTTCAAATACCCCTGAAATATTTTATGAGCTTTTGGAAAAGTCCATCTAGCCAAATAAAAATATTCAGAGGAGTGTTTGGCATTGTTTGAATTATTTTAAATTCAAAACAGTGGCAAAAAAATTAAATAAAAATAAAACAGAACAGAAAATGAAAAAAGAGCAGAAGACTTACCTGGTAGCCCACCAGCAGCCCAACCACTTACCTGGCGCCACCAACCGGCCCAGCACGGCCCAGCCCACCGCCGCTTTCCCCCTGTCGTCTTCCTCCCTCGCCAGAAGGACAGAGGCGAGGCGTGGCGAGCGCCGACGCCGCCCCGGCCACCTCCTTCTTGCCGCTTCACCCTGGCCTCTTCGGGTGACGCCACGCAGCCCCCTCGCTCCTCTCTCTCACTCTCTCCCGACCCCTGCTCCCTTCTCTGCTCTCCCCCCCTCTCGCGCCCGAGCGCGCTCGTCGCCGCCGTCCACTGCCACCACGGCCACCGGGCCTCCCTCGCTTCCCCGACTAGCCCAGAGGCTCCGCCTCAACCCCCTCTTACTCTCCACCGAGCCACGAGGTCCCGGACGCGCTGCAACGCCGCCACTATCGCCGTTCCCGTTGCCGGCCACCGAAGCTCACCACCGTCGATTCGCGACGTCTGGCGCGTCCCCAAGCCCACTGAGCCACCCTGCTGCCTCCCTGTGAGCTTGCCGTCGTTTCCCCTCACCTCTCTCTCTCTCGCGCGCCCTGTAGCCGCCGCCCCACGAGCACCCGAAGCCGCCGTCCGCCATGGCCGGTGAGCTTCGTGCTCCCGAGCTCCTCCACCTGCGCTCGTTGCCTCCGAGTGCTCCTGATGACCCCGGTAACCCGTAGAGCCCCTCAGCTGATCTCGCCGTGCCGTGTAACACCGAACCTGAGCACGCCCAAGCTCCGGCCGCCGCTGCCGAGCTCGAGGCCATCGTCTCCGGCCGCCCTAGCTGCTGCTGCTTGCTGAAACGGGCGCGGGTGGGCTCCAGCTCTCCGTAGCCGCTCTCCTCCGTCCATTTGGACGCCGGAGGAGCGAGCCCGAGCCCTCCGCCGCGCCTGTTGCCACCGGCGACGAACCGCCGGCGGGTTAGGCCCTGTTGACCAGGGGTTTGACCTCCCCTGGGTCGATGACAGGTGGGGCCAGCCCCCTGTTATTTAGTTTAGTTTTTTCTAACTTAGTTAACCATTGTTTCACTGACAGGTGGGCCCAGAGCCCTGCTAATTTTAGCTAACCCACTAAGTCACTGACGTGTGGACCCTCCCCTGTTAGTTATTAGTTAGGATTAGTTAGTGCTAATTAACCTAGATTAGTACTTAACCTAACACTAACTAATTCGGTTAGTTAGTAGTGTCACTGACCAGTGGACCCCACTGGTCAGGTTTGACCTGGGGCGCCCAGTTGACCTGCTGACATTAGCATGAGGTCATGCTGACGCAATAATTCCTTTCTGGAATTAAAATAAATTAGGAAATGATTTATAAATTCCAGAAAATTGTATAAACTTCAAAAAATCATAGAAAATTAACCGTAACTCCAAATTAAATAATTTATATATGAAAAATTATCAGAAAAATTCAAGGAATCCATTTGTACCATTTTCATGCATGTTAGAACAACTTATAGATGCTGTTTAGCACAAATCATACTAATGGCATTTAAATATCCACATATGGAGTTTGAATTTGAATCTTGGATTCAAACCAACTTCATTTAATCTGGTTTTAGTTGCATTAGCACAAAACCACAGCATATTGCCATGTCACATTCATGCATCATATTGTGCATTGCATTGATTGTGTTTTTCCTCAGTTGCCGGTGATTGTCCCCTCTCGATAGACGTGTACCGGCGATGTGATCGTTGACACTGATGAAGACTCAATGTTATCTTCAGAAGTGCCAGGCAAGCAAAACCCCCTTGTTCATTTCGATAAAATCCCACTCTCTCGCTCCTGCTCTCTTTTACTGCACTAGGACAACAACGTATCACCTGTTACTTGTTGCGGTAGCTGAACCCCTTTATCCTTTGCATGACCTGTCATTGCCACAGTAAATAGATGAAACCCACTAGCATGAGTAGGAGTTGTTTGAGCCCTGTTGTGCCTACTCATTCATGCTTGTTTGTCATGCCTCCTACTGCTTAGAGTTGAGTCAGGTCTGATTCATCGGGGATGAATCAAAGGCGTGTGAACATGTCCTACTGTGTGTGAGCTAAGTGTGTGAACACGATTTGGTAAAGGTAGCGGTGAGAGGCCATGTAGGAGTACATGGTGGGTTGTCTCATTGCAGCCGTCCTCAGGAACTGAGTTCTGTGTTTGTGATCCATGAACAGTTACTACCACACATTGGGTTCTGGTAACTCGACCCCTCTCGACTTATTAATCAACATGATCTCTGTCCAGGAGTTGCAACTAGTTTCTGGTGTTTGTAGGTAGTGTTAGTAGTCTACCAACTGGCACCCGGTACAGGTGGGCTTGGGACAGACTAGGCATAGTGGCACGGTGTACCAAGCGTACATCCACCCGTCGAGGTGGGCTTGGGAACCCTGCACACATCGTTTGGGGCCGTGAGCGACACCTCGGCCGGATCTCCTTGCGGATGGAACCCGAATAGGCGATAAACCTGGACTAGAGACTTGTTCGGTTAGTCAGGTCGTGGCCGACACCCTCGCCCAGCTTCCGCTTGAAGGTTGCCGAGGTACATGACGTGTACAGGCCGGTAAGTGGCGAGAGCGTGTGTGAAGAAGTACACCCCTGCAGGGTTAACATCATCTATTCGAATAGCCGGATTCCCCGGATATGGAAACTTGGACCCCTTGTACAGTTCATAGACAAGTGAAAGTGGATACTCTAAAATACGCAAGATAAGCGTGAGTGCTATGGATGGCGTTCTCGTAGGGAGACGGGAGCGGATCCATAGTGGTGTATTTGATATGGTGAATATGTGGACTCGTGTGCGCCACCTCAAAAGAGTTACTCGCAGTCGTAGTTCAGGATAGCTACCGAGTCAAAGCTGGCTTGCTGCAGTTAAACCCCACCATCCCCTTTGTTGATAATGATGCATATGTAGTTAGTTCTGATGTAAGTCTTGCTGGGTACATTTGTACTCACGTTTGCCTATTTTATGTTTTTGCAGAGAGACTTCAGTCTCACTAGTAGTTCCGCTTGGACTTCGACGTTTAGCTTGTTACCTCAGCTACGATCTTGTGCCCTCGGCAGGATCTGGTAGATAGTCAGGCTTCTCAGCCTTTTTCATTTATAGATGTCTGTAATCAGACATCATAGCTTCCGTATGTGCTTTGACTTGTATGCTCTGATTGTTGGGTCATGAGACCCATGTTTGTAATATCTCGCTCCTCGGAGCCTGTTGAATAAATACTTGAGTAGTAGAGTCATGTTGTGATGCCATGTTGTATTTGCACATATCGAGCATATTGTGTGTATGTTATTGAAATGCTTGGTATGTGTGGGATCTGACAACCTAGTTGTTTATCCTTGGTAGCCTCTCTTACCGGGAAATGTCTCCTAGTGTTTCCACTGAGCCATGGTAGCTTGCTACTGCTCTGGAACACTTAGGCTGGCCAGCATGTGTCCTTCTTCGTTTCTGTGTCTGTCCCTTCGGGGAAATGTCACGCGATGAATACCGGAGTCCTGTTAGCCCGCTACAGCCCGGTTCACCGGAGTCCTGCTAGCCCAGTGCTACAGCCTGGATTCACTCGCTGATGACCGACACGTTCGTTGCTGGGTCATGTATGCCTGTCCCTGTAAGTTAGTGCCACTTTGGGTTCACGACTAGCCATGTCAGCCCGGGTTCTTTGTCATATGGATGCTAGCGACACTATCATATACGTGAGCCAAAAGGCGCAAACGGTCCCGGGCCAGGTAAGGTGGCACCCGTGGGAATACCGTGCGTGAGGCCGCAAAGTGATATGATGTGTTACATGCTAGATCGATGTGGCATTGAGTCGGGGTCCTGACAACTTTATTCATGGTGCTTTCTGTAAAATGCTTGCTAAATATGATGTTAACCGTAGAATTTCTTCACCCTGTCATCCTCAATCTAGTGGTCAAGTTGAACATAGAAATAGAGAAATAAAGTTAATATTACAAAAACTGTCAATAGGTGCCGAAAGAAATGGTCTAAGAAACTGGATGATGCACTTTGGGCCTAGAAAATAGCTTATAAAAATCCTATGGGTATGTCTCCATATAAAATGGTTTATGGAAAAGCTTGTCATTTGCCTCTTGAGTTAGAACATTAAGCATATTGGGCAATTAAAGAACTAAATTATGATTTCAAACATGCCGGTGAAAATAGGTTATTTGATATTAGCTCACTAGATGAATGGAGAACCCAAGCTTATGAAAATACCAAACTATTTAAAGGAAAAGTTAAAAGATGGCATGACAAAAGGATCCAACATAATTCAAACTGGGTGAACATGTTCTCTTGTACAACTCCTGTTTTAGATTTTTTTGCAGGAAAACTTCTCCCCAAATGGGAAGGACCATATATTATCGAAGAGGTTTATCATGGAGCCATTAAGATCAATAATGTCGAAGGCACTATTCCGAAGGTGGTTAATGGGCAAAGAATTAATCACCATATCTCAGGTATGCCCATTAATGTTGAAAGCAATATTATCCAAACCATGACACCAGAGGAACACTATCGGTGTACTAGAGTAGGGGTACCCTAGTATCCCGAACTTGTGCACGGGCAGTTGCAGCACCCCGCGGCAAGGCTTGTCGGGTGACCGCCAAGGTCCTCCGTGGTTCCTTTGGAGCCATTCAAGAACAAAGTATTCAAGCCAAGGAGACAAGGCCCCGGCAAGAGGAGCTTGCCGGGAAGGCTAACCAAGCCATCTCAAGGAACTCGCCGCGACGCGCCACGCGTCCCGGCGAGGCCCGGTGAGCGACAAGCTTCCGGACGCGACAAGACAACGACCGCGGCAAGGCGCTTGCCGCGGCAAGCTACCACTCTGTACCCGCGCTCCAGCACATCCACCAACGCGTCGCCCTGGGGCCTTTCCAGACGCGTGTGGCAAGAGGCTGTGCAGCCAGAGGTGCACGGTGGCAAGCGACGCTGACAAGATTGCCATCATGGCGAGCGGTGGCGTCCCTGACGGTCCCTTTTTGCACTATTTGGGTGACGCAGACGGGCATTTAATGCCTTTGTCCCCTGCCATCAGGGTTAGGTATGATACACTATACAGGTGGTTGTACCAACCGCAATTCCTTTTCCATTTTTACCCTTATCTACGTTGCCACCTGTCGGTGACCCCTTCAGCATATAAAAGGAGGCCCATGCGCAACGTAGAGGGGGGTTCGAAGGCAGAAAAACACTCATGCTCGGTCTCGTTAGCAGCTAGTGTGTACTGTAGCACTCAGCGCTCCCGAGCAAGAACTCAATACACTCAGACATGCAGCAGTAGGAGTGTTATCTCTCCGGAGAGCTCCGAAGCTAGGTAACTGCTCATGTGCTTCGCCTCGATCCGCCCTTCGTGCGACCTCCGCCCCCCGCCGAACCAAAAGGGGCTCGGTCTGCCGGTCCCATAGGTGTTCGTGGATCAGTTTCCCCGACATCTTTGGCGCGCCAGGTAGGGGGCGTCGAGATTGTGTGAACCTGATCCGGCGTTCACACGAGCTAGATCTTCATCTTCTTATCGACATGCCACCGAAGAAGAAGGCTTCGGCGGCAACTGTTCCGTCCACGTCGATCCCACCACCACCGGAGCAATCGAGTGGTGGGGTAGACGCCGGCGGAAGAACGGACGTCGACGAGGGAGCTCACGGTGCCGCCAGGTCCAAGGACAAGGCTGCGCAGACCTCGGCGTCCGTACATGCACCGCGCCCATCTCAGGAGGCGCAGGACCGACAGTGTCATGGTATTCGCAGTGCCATACGTTTGTTGGACCAAGATCGAGCTGGTGGATCTCAGGGTGCTCAAGACCAGCATGCACGCCAACATGCTGGCACGAGCGAGACACGGTCGCCTGGACGGGATACAACTCCTTCTAACATAGTTAGAAGTCCGAGCATATCCCGCTCCTCGCACCGTTCACCACTGTCGCCCACCACTCCAGCAGAAGCTTTGCCGCGAGCTCAACTGCTCCTGGATTACCCTCCAACGGAAGACAAGATCGATGAATGGAGGGCCACCATTCAGAGTCTCATCGGCTTCGCCAACGGTGACACTCCGCGGCAGTCGAATACATCGCTGCCGCGGCAGGACTGCCAGGCGCGAGCCGATGGCGATGAAACCGGTGGGGGTGCAACCACCATGCACTCTCCACCCCGAAGGCCAAGATAGCCGACTCGCCGGATCCACCTTGACAGCGACTCACCGCATCATCAGATCCACGAGCTCGTCGCGATCAGCGCCAAGTTCTTCACGAACGACAGCAAGAAGACGCTCGCACTCGCATCGACCGCCGAAGAGAAGCCCGGCGTCAATCGGACCAGCGTGCTGGGCCCTCTGTCGACATGCATGCACCAAGGGAACCAGGCGACTTGCCATACGCGGTAGGTTGCCCTACGTTCACTCGTGAGCTGTGGCAAGTCCAGTGGCCCAGCATGAAGAATTTCAAGCCAGACGTGCCAGAGAAGTACGACGGCAAGTCGCATCCGTTGGAGTTCCTCAGCATCTACACCATCGCGGTGCAAGCTGCCGGGGGGCGGGATGACAAGATCCTGGCCAACTACTTCCCGCTGGTGCTCAGGCCCAATGTCAGATCCTGGCTCATGCACTTGCCGGACAAGTCCATATCCTCCTGGGCAGACCTATGCCATCAGTTTGTCGGCGCCTTTACAGGCGGCCACAAGCCTCATGGCCAAGAGAGCGACCTTCATCTGCTCGCCCAGAAGGAAGGAGAGCCCCTGCGCAAGTACATTCAGAGATTCAGCCGCGTACAGCACAACATCCCAGATGTCCACCCTGCCGTGGTAATCAGCGTGTTCCATCAGAACGTGCGAAACCGCAGGATGCGGGAGGAGATGGCGATGTGCAAGATCAGAGACGTCAATGAGCTATATGCCCTGGCCGACAAGTGTGCACGTGCTGAGGAAGGAAGGAATTCCCCGGAGAAAATATAGGAGCAGGAGGATCTGATAGTGAGGAGACTGCCCCGACAAAGAGAAACCGGCGGCGGAACAACAGGAAAAAGAAAGGCAAAGATGTACTAGTCGTTGAGCAGTCCGGCAAAGGAGGTGGCGCCAAGAAAGCCAAAGCTGGTAGCTCCGGCGAAGAGATTGCCGCAGGCACCAACTACCAGGCTGTGGCGGTCGCCGACAAGCAGGACAGCACCAACAAGCAGTACTGCAAGATCCACCGCACCAAGGGCCATGACCTCCAGAGCTGCAAGAAGGTCGAGCAGCTTGTCGAGCAGCAAAAGGCTGAATACGAGCGACGCGACAAGGAGAAGGCCCAGGAAGGTGCTGGAGGAGCCAGCAAGAAACGCCCCGGCCGAGGAGGACGCCGCGGCAAGGCCAAGCAGCGGCAAGGAGACAGACCTCCCCGCGGCCACGACAAGGATGAAGATGACGACAACAATGAAGATATGGATGATGACGAGACCGATGAGCAGGAGTTCCAGAAAGCCACAGAGGTCCTGTGCGTTGACGGCAGTGCTTCTCTGCATACTTCACACCGCCAGCTCAAGAAGTGGGTGCGGGAAGTCAATGGGGCAGAACCACCCGTCGAGTCACGCAAGCCTCTGAAATGGTCCAGCACGCCTATCATCTTTGATATTGAGGACCACCCTGATCGCATAACTGCGGTCGGGTGCTTGCCGATGTTGGTTTCACCAACTATCCGCAACCTCAAGGTCACTAAGATGCTAGTTGACGGCGGGGCCGGCTTGAACCTCATCTCCTCCGCGGTACTCCAGAAACTCCAGATCCCTGATGGCGAGCTCGAAGAGACCGGCACATTCCAAGGAATCAATCCGGGAAGGAGCAAGCCGAAGGGAAAGATCACGTTGCCGGTAACATTTGGCAGCGAGTTGAACTTCAGGACTGAGAGGGTCACTTTTGACGTTGCTGACTTTCCATTGCCTTACAATGGGATACTCGGCCGTCCAGCACTCGCCAAATTCATGGCGGCCTCTCACTATGCATACAACATGCTGAAGATGCCAGGCCCGATAAGTGTCATCTCTGTCCCTGGCGACAAGAAAGATGCTCTTATCTGCGCCAACAAGATCTACCGGGAAGCAGCAGCTGCAACAGATCACAAGTCACTTGCCGTTGAAGCTCCCGGGGCAAAGAAGAAGACCAAGTCTGGCAAGAGCTCTGATGCCCACTCCGGCAAGCGCACCTCTTCGGAGTGCTGCACTACCGTCGAGGACGCACCATCAAGCTCCACCGGCAAGTGTAAGAAGACAATGGCAGCTCCACCAGAGACCAAGAAGGTGTCCGCCAAGGAGGATGGCACTGGTGGTACCTTCACCATCAGTGCCACTCTCGACCCTAAATAGGAAAGTGCGCTCGTTGCTTTCCTGCGGGCGAATGTCGACGTATTTGCGTGGCAACCGTCTGACATCCCCGGTGTTCCCAGGAAAGTAATCGAGCACCATCTTACCGTCTGTCCTCATGCGCGGCCCGTCAAGCAGAAAGTCAGGAAACAGGCAGTGGAGCGCCAAGAATTCATCGCACAAGAAATCAAGAAATTGAAGCAGCAGGCCTTGTCAGAGGAGTGCTCCATCCTACGTGGTTGGCCAACCCTGTAGTCGTGCGCAAGGCAAACGGGAAATGGAGGCTTTGTATCGACTTTACCGATGTCAATAAAGCTTGTCCCAAAGACCCATTTCCCTTGCCGCGCATCGACCAGATTGTTGACTCCACGGTCGGATGTGACTTGCTTTCATTTCTTGATGCATACTTAGGATACCATCAGATCTTCATGGCAGAAGAAGATGAGGAGAAGACCGCATTCATCACCCCATGTGGCACATACTATTTCGTACGGATGCCTTTCGGTTTAAAGAATGCTGGTTCAACATTTGCAAGGGTAGTCCATGACGCTTTTGAGCCGCAAATACACAGAAATGTGGAAGCCTACATGGATGACATAGTGGTCAAGAGCAAGGACAAGGCAACTCTGATTCAAGATTTAGACGAAACCTTTACAAATCTGCGCAAGATCAACCTCAAGCTTAACCCCGAGAAGTGTGTGTTTGGAGTCCCCTCTGGCAAGCTTCTCGGGTTCTTCATGTCTCAGCGGGGAATTGAAGCCAATCCCGACGAGATCAAGGCCATTGAGCAGATTGAAGCACCAAAGCGCGTCAAGGATGTACGAAGACTTGCCGGTTGCGTAGCTGCTCTCAGCAGGTTTATCTCTAGGTCTGTTGAGCGCGCCCTACCAATTTTCAAAATATTGAAAAAGGCAGGTCCAATGAAATGGACTCCGGAAGCGGAGGCTGCACTGCAGGACTTAAAGAGATACATGTCCTCCACTCCAACACTTGTCGCACCTAAGCCACAAGAGAAGTTGTTGCTATATATAGCGGCAACCAATCAAGTGGTTAGTGCTGCGTTAGTAGCGGAGAGGGAGGCGGATGATGAGCCAGCAACCACGGCAGATGCATCCAGCGACAAGCAGGGGAGTTCACCAGCAAGCTCTGGTCCCGACAAAGATGGATCTGCACAGCCGCGTGAGAAGATGCAGAAAAGAATGGTGCAGCGCCCAGTTTACTTTGCCAGTTCCCTTCTGCAGGGGGCTAGGTCAAGGTACTCTGGTGTGCAGAAATTGCTTTTCGACCTTCTCATGGCCTCGAGAAAGCTGCGCCATTACTTCCAAGCACATGAGATCACAGTCGTCACTCGTTTTCCGCTGAAGAGGATACTGCAAAGTCCAGAAGCAACAAGCAGGATTGTCGAGTGGGCACTGGAACTGTCAAGCTTTGGCCACAAGTTTGAGAGCACTTCAACTATCCAAAGCAGAGCATTGGCAGAGTTCATAGCAGAATGGACGCCAACGCAAGATGAAGAAATTCCAGAAACGAGCATCCCCGTCAAGTAAGCAAGGAAAGAGTGGCTGATGTACTTTGATGGAGCCTTCTCGCTGCAAGGCACCGGTGCGGGCGTGCTACTTGTCGCACCCACCTGAGAGCACCTCAAGTACGTAGTACAGATGCACTTTCCCAAGGAACAAGCAACGAACAATACCGCAGAGTATGAAGGTTTGCTTGCCGGTCTCAGGATCACAGCAGACCTTGGGATCAAGAAGCTCATTGTCAGGGGTGACTCACAGCTTGTCGTCCGCCAAGTGAACAAGAATTATCAGAGTCCATTGATGGAAGCTTACGTTGATGAAGTGACGAAGCTAGAAGAGCACTTTGACGGCCTACAGATGGAACATGTTCCAAGAGCTCAGAACGACATTGCCGATGGCCTGTCGAAGTGCGCCGCACTTAAGTTACCTATGGAACTAGGGATCTTTGTGCTCAAACTGACTCAACCGTCTGTAACGCCATCAACTGGACAGAGCAAAAACAAGAAGTTGATTTCTGGTGACTATTTTCCGGCAGAGCTCCCCGAAGCCGCCGCCAAGAAGGTCCTCAAAATCAACACCAAGGGTGCTGAGGAGCAGTCTGCTCCGGCAAGCCCTAGGGTTTGTTCCGTTGAAGCAGACGCTCCCGACAAGTTTTGCTCCGGCAAGCTTGCCGGGGAACGTCAAGCTCCGGCTGAGCCGCAGGTTCTCGCCGTAGAAGCGGACGTTCCCGCAGCAGCAGATGTGCCTTTAGTCCTTGTTGTCGAGCCGCAAGCTCCAGCATGGGCACAGCAGATTGTCCGTTTCCTTCAGACAGGAGAACTTCCCGAAGAGCAAGAAGAAGCGGAAAGAGTAGCCCGGCAGTCAAGTATGTACCAGTTTGTCGACAACACACTATACAGAAGAAGACTCAATGGCGTGAAATTGAAGTCTATTCACCGGGAAGACGGACAAAAGCTGTTGGCAGAGATACATGGAGGCATATGTGGTCACCACATTGGCGCAAGAGCACTTGCCGGCAAAGCGTTCCGGCAAGGTTTCTTTTGGCCGATAGCCCTCCAGGATGCAACTGCACAAGTAACCAAGTGTGAAGCGTGCCAGTTCCATTCCAAGAAGATACACCAGCCAGCTCAAGCTCTCCAGACGATCCCTTTATCCTGGCCATTTTCAGTCTGGGGGCTCGACATCCTCGGCCCTTTTCCCCGAGCTGTCGGGGGCCTTGAGTACTTGTACGTTGCAATCGACAAGTTCACAAAGTGGCCGGAAGTGGAAGCAGTGAGGAAGGTGACAGCACAGTCAGCAGTCAAGTTCTTCAGGTCGATTGCTTGCCGCTTCGCGATCCCTAACAGGATCATCACCGACAACGGCATGCAATTCAGGAGCCGCACCTTCATGCAGTACGTCGAAGATCTTGGCGCCAAGGTCTGCTTCATTTCTGTTGCTCATCCGAGAAGTAACGGTCAAGCGGAGAGGGCGAATGCTGAAGTGTTGCGCGGGCTCAAGACCAGGACTTTCGACAGGCTGCGCAAGTGCGGAAAGAACTGGATTGAGGAGCTGCCGGTGGTTCTTTGGTCCATCAGGACGACGCCAAATCGAGCCACTGGCCAGACACCTTTCGCTCTAGTCTATGGAGCAGAGGCAGTTCTCCCCACGGAACTCATATACGGGTCACCTCGAGTGCTCGCTTATGATGACCTTGAGCAAGAGCAGTTGCGACGAGATGACGCGCTGCTCCTTGAGGAGGACCGTCTTCAGGCCGCGGTACGAGCTGCTCGATACCAGCAAGCTTTGCGCCGCTACCATAGCCGCAAAGTTAATGCCAGAAGTCTCGAGGAAGGCGACCTTGTTCTTCGGCGCGTTCAGTCCGCCAAGAATTCCAACAAGTTGACGCCGAAGTGGGAAGGCCCTTACCAGGTAAAACGAGTCACTAGGCCTGGCGCTGTCCGCCTTGAGAGCGAAGACGGCATTCCGGTGAGCAACTCCTGGAACATTGAGCATCTTCGTAAGTTTTACCCGTAAGGCGCGGTTGCCGGAACCTGTTCCGGCAACCACCTTTTGTACAAGTCTTGCCAATGTTGCATGTAATCCTTCGTACGAAGCCGGGCGCAGACCCCGTGCATAAGTAAAGCTCATGTGCTCCGCACATCTTGTCAATTTCATGCTTTCTACTTCTTTTTGCATGCGTTATCTGACACTTTGTGCAGCGCCTACTCCCATTTTCCGGGGGGAAAGGAGAAGATAATGATGTGGACCAAGCATCGTTGGAGGGAGTTTCGCCTTACCGGGAAGCAAACGACAGAAAAGCTAAGTTGCTAAAGTTTGAGCAATCAGTTTTAAAAATTTTAAGTTATCTTCCTCGAACGACCGTGCTTTGTTTGGAAAACCTGTGCGCGGAGGAACCAACTCGTAGCTAGTTGCGCCCTTACTTTGTTTCAAGTCCGCTCAACAACTTAAGTGAGCTGCGACTAGTTGCGACAAGGTTTCTTGTCGGTAGCAGCACCGCCAGCAGGCTGCTGATGTCCCGCACTCAGCACTCGCGGCTAAGGTGCCTGCGCCGACAAGTTCCCTAAAAGCGTAGGGAAAAAACATACAAAGGAAGGAATCAAGTAAAGGAAATAACATAGCAATCGCTACCCAAAATAGAGTCATATTACAAGATAGCTTGTCGCAGCTCTAACAGATTGTTCTCATAACATGACCAGCAGCGACAAGAAAAAGAGAAAACAGGCGGCCTAATCTACGCGATCGCCCTCAACCCTCTTGATCCCGCCCACCTTGTCCACAATGGGTGCGACAAGGGTCTTGAGCGCTTCCAGATCAACATCCGGCGGCAAGGTCCTGAGGACGTTGGTGAGGTTGAGGCCTGGGTTGCGGAAGGCCACCTTCACCAGCACCTTTTGAAGAGCTCCCGCGCAGATCTTCCGCGACTCGTCGGCCAGCTGCTTTGGGATCTTCTCCCGGAGTCGCTGGAGGGCCGTCGCCATGCCTTTGAAGAACAAGCTGAGCTTGGCGCTAGGTTGGAGGTGCTCATCGGAGGAGTACCCGAGATCCTCCATCCCCAGCTGCGCCAGCTCCCTGTCGATGGCTGCGGCAACATCCACGAGACCCTCTGTCCAGTGCTCCACATTCTCCTTAAAGTGTTGTGGGCGGCAGCAGCACTCGCCAGCAGCGTCTCGTCGGTCTTGATCTTCTCCATCAAGGCCACCTCCCGCTCCCTGGCGTTGTCCAGCGTCTGAGTCAAAGTAACCAGCTTCAACTCAAGATCTGTGTTGGTGTCCTTGGCGGCGCTAAGCTCTTTGCTCCTCTCAGCGAGACAACCCTGCAGCTCGCCATGAGCGGTGGCGTCCTTCTCGCGCTCACGCTTGAGCGCAGCAAGCTCCTCGCCGCTCGCCTTGAGATAGGCCTCCAGCTGCGCCATCTTCGTCTCCAGCTCCTTCTTGGCGGCCTCGGCAGCTGCGGCAGCATCCTCTGCTTCCTTGAGAGCCCCGCCAAATGTTTGCTCTCGCGCAGCAAGCTCCTCCTCATGGCTGTCAAGGTTGACCTTGCGCTGCACCAACTCGCCTTCCTGCGCAGATAGCTTTTCGGCAACAAGCCGCTGTTGCTCTTCAACTTCAGCCTTCTCGAGGAGGAAGGCTTTCCGCTCCTCAGCGACTTGCTCCCGCTCCTCTGCCAGGGACCGGAGAGCTTCCTGCCTGAGACCCCGGAGCTCCTCCGCGCGCTTCTCGATGTCCACTCCCTCCTTCGCGACAAGCGCTTCTCAGGACACCAGCTTGGCCTGTCGGGCGCGGTAGAGCGACAACAGCTTCCACAGCAGCTGCTCCTCCTCAGGCTCGCCACTGCTACTGCTCGGCGCGTCGACCAGCGTCAGCCCAGCGGAGGCGAGCAACTCTTCATCAAAGATCTCTCCTTCAACCGGCGCCCTGGAGCTTGACGCCCAGGGGAGCTTGGTGAAGATGCTGTCACCGGCCTTCAAATAGGCGCCGGGCTGGGGCTCTTCGGAGCCTGGCGCTGCAGCAGCGGCGGAGGGATCGGCGGTCGGCGTAGTGCCTGACGCTCCTGCGGCCTCGGGGCCGTCAGTGCGATCGCCAGATCCCTCGCCAGCTTCTGCGGCGGCAACATTGGCGGCCTCTTCGCCGGCGGGATCATCAGCGCCGGCTTCTCCTTCGGTGGCAACGGCATCGTCGGTATTGCTGCGCGCGTTCTCCTCGTCGGCGACCTCGGTTTCCATCGGCTCCGTGGCAGATGGATCTGACGAACGGAAAAAGGGGAAAAGTCAAGCAAATATCCAAAAAGAAAATCAAAAGAAGAAGAACCCCAGGGAAGTATTTCAAGCAAGAGGATTACCTGTACTAGGATCTGCAGTCATGGTCTCAACCACCGGAGGGTCGCTGGTGCTGTCCCTTGCCGGAGAACTGTCCCTTGCCAGAGAATTCTCCCTTGCCGGAGAACGCTCCCTTGCCGGGGAATGCTCCCTTGGTGGTGTAGTCGAAGCAGATGGCATTTCGGGAGCGGCTTCCGGGCACTCCTAGTGAGGCTGCTCTGCTCCTACACAAACCAACAGTTAGATATCAGCAAACAAAGAGCACCCATGCGCACCTGACAGCAGGAAGTAAACCATATACTTACGCTGGGGGCTGCGCTGGGGGCTGCTTTGGGGAATAGTTGCCGGGTCCGGCAAGGTGGTCTCGGACACACCCCCTGCTGTCGCGGTGGGTTCGTCCTCGATGACAATCACCGGGACCTTGGCTCTCTTCGCCGCTCTCTGGGCCAGAGTCCTGAAAAGCAATGGGTTCGGAGTAAAGCAAATCAGACACAAGACAAAACAGCAAGAATTGAAGAACTACAAGTACAGCAAAGAATCTTACTCTTCTTCTTCCTCGTCGGAGCTGAGCGCGGAGAGATCGAAGTCCGGCTCACCTCCGGTGCGACGAGGCGGAGGAGTAGGTACCCTTGTCCGCTTGGCAGGAGCAGTAGCGGTGGACCGGGAAGACCCCGCTCCATTTGCTGCAGCGGCATGAGGCGCTCCCACGGCAACAGTGCTTGCCGCGGTAGAGCGTGTCGCGCGGCAAGGCGGCTGTTGACTCATCTGCCGCCCCACTACGTCCCCGGCCTTGCGGAGACGCCTTCTTGGTGGAGCTGGGGGCTCCGCTTGCGGCGAGCTAGCTGAAGGTGGGGAGGAGGAGGAGCCGATCTTCAACGAGTCGCTCGCGCCCTCGGCGGGCTCGCTCGACTCAGCTTCAGGCCCGACAAGCTCTTCCTCGCCGGCAAGCTCCTCTCGCTCGGCAAGGCTTGCCGCCTCTGCTGCCTCTGCCTCCTCTACGGTGAATCCAAACTCGCCTGCGGCAGCTGCTGCCGCCGCCTCTTCCAGCCTAGTGGTGATGCGCTGCATCTCCGCATCGGTGGTGTCGCGAGTAAGGCTCTTCTGTTCATCGGAGCGGACCGACACTTCTACCAAGCCGTCAAAGAACTCCTGCACGACGTCGTCTGCAGGCTCTTGCCAAGTTGGGACAATCCCATGCGTCGCACAGCGGCATCATTGCACGGATGCGGTCGAGTGAGGAGTTGTTGCACAGCGGAACGACACCCCTCGGCAACATGAACGCTTCGGGATGTTGAGGATCGCGCTTAAACAGTTCCAGGATCATCGCGTCCAGTTCGAGGACAGTGAAGTTGAAGTTGAGGCCCGGGCGCAGCCTCATGATATCCGCCGCATTCTGGAACTCCCAGGCGGGTCTCCTCCTCTCCTGCAGGGGGGCGATGCAGCGGCGAAGAAAATCTGTGCCAACGGCGCCTACGGTGAGCCCGGCAAGCATGAGGCGTAGGATTCGGGTGACGGCAATCTTCAGCCTATCGTCTTCCGGGGCCATGTTGCTGGGCAGTAAATGGCTGCGGGTTCTCCTCGACAATCCAGCACCATTCTGCTCTCCATTCCTACCACTTGCTGCGGATCTCTCCCTCCAGATAAGCTTCCTTCTTGCCAGTTCTCGAGATCCAGGCGATTCCGCCGGATAAAGGCTCCCCTCTCTCAACTTGGGGCATAAAGAAGTGGCGGAAAAGAGCTACGTTTGGATAGACTCCGACAAAGTTTTCGCACAGATGTGCGAAAACTGCCATGGTCAGAACAGCATTGGGGGTGAAGTCAAGGAGGCGGAACCCGTAGGTGTTCATGATATTGCAGAAAAATTCAGAGAAAGGCGGGCAGAGCCCGCAGTAGAAGAACATCGCGAAGAAAGGGTATCCATTCGGAGCCAGTTCCGAAGCGGCAGCTGGGAGTACCTTCGTGCGCGGATGCGCTCGCGTCTCCGTCGACCAGAAGAGGTAGTAATACTCCCTCAGCTCCTTCGCCGCGAGCTGAGGGGGGAAGATTGTCTGCTCCTTTCGCAGCGCCACGAGCCGCTGCGCCTCGGCCGACTTCACAACCTTCCCGGCTTTCGGAGCCATGGCGGAGGTGGTGTGAGAGATCGACGGCGTTGGTGGTGCCGGTGGCGATAGGGGGCGGAGCGCTGCTCTCTTTCAGCTTTGGGAAGAAGGGGGGAGCGGCGGAGATTTCTGAGATTGGAGTAGCAACCGGCGAGATAGGCGAACTGCCCCTGTTTCCCCTGCTTATAAAGAGGGAGGGGGCGGACGTTCCGACTTTCCGAATAAAGAAACCACCCACGATCTTTCCCACGATGCCGCATTCGACGCGTGCCGTTCGAGGAGGGCACGGTGGATTCAGAGTGAGATACGGCGTAACCCAGGCCGCGCGTGCCCGTGCCCTGTTTTAGGCCTGGCCCAACAGCGCTCGGCACCGTGTGTGGCCCAGGCCCGGGGGCTCCTGTCGATGTACTAGAGTAGGGGTACCCTAGTATCCCAAACTTGTGCACGGGCAATTGCAGCACCCCGCGGCAAGGCTTGCCGGGTGACCGCCAAGGTCCTCCGTGGTTCCTTTGGAGCCATTCAAGAACAAAGTATTCAAGCCAAGGAGACAAGGCCCCGGCAAGAGGAGCTTACCAGGAAGGCTAACCAAGGCATCTCAAGGAACTCGCCGCGATGCGCCACGCGTCCCGACGAGGCCCGGTGAGCGACAAGCTTCCGGACGCGACAAGACAACGACCGCGGCAAGGCGCTTGCCGCGGCAAGCTACCACTCTGTACCCGTGCTCCAGCACATCCACCAACGTGTCGCCCTGGGGCCTTTCCAGATGCGCGTGGCAAGAGGCTGTGCAGCCAGCGGTGCACGGTGGCAAGCGATGCTGACAAGATTGCCGTCGTGGCGAGCGGTGGCGTCCCTGACGGTCCCTTTTTGCACTATTTAGGTGACGCAGACGGGCATTTAATGCCTTTGTCCCCTGCCGTCAGGGTTAGGTATGATACACTGTATAGGTGGTTGTACCAACCGCAATTCCTTTTCCATTTTTACCCTTATCTACATTGCCACCTGTCGGTAACCCCTTCAGCATATAAAAGGAGGCCCATGCGCAACGTAGAGGGGGCTTCGAAGGCAGAAAAACACTCACGCTCGGTCTCGTTAGCAGCTAGTGTGTACTGTAGCACTCAGCGCTCCCGAGCAAGAACTCAATACACTCAGACATGCAGCAGTAGGAGTGTTATCTCTCCGAAGAGCTCCGAAGCTGGGTAAATTGCTCGTGTGCTTCGCCTCGATCCGCTCTTCGTGCGACCTCCGCCCCCCGCCGAACCGAAAGGGGCTCGGTCCACCGGTCCCATAGGTGTTCGTGGATCAGTTTCCCCGACAAACACATAAAAGAAACCTCCAAAACACTCCAGAACCCTGAAAAAGAGGAGGTACGTGAAACGGTAAGTAAACGGACTCTGAAAAATCCGAAAAAATATTTTCTGTCAGTTTTGGAATATTACAAAAATTTGGAAAATACGAAATAACTAGGAAAGCAATCGAGGAGGACACGATACACCAGGGCGCGCCTGCCTTGCCTGGCGCGCCCAGGTGGGTTATGCCCACCTCAGGAATCTTCTCTACTTCGCTTTTGCTTGTTTTCCAAGATAAAAAAATCTTTATACACCCCCCTAACGTATTGACCACCGCATCACAGAGAAATCTTCTGTTCTTGTTTCATGTTGTTTTTCTGGCAGATCTTAAAATATGTCGCCTCAAGATTCGGAGGAAGAGATCCATGTTTCTCATGAACCTCTCAATCCAAATGTATTTAAGAAGACCTTCCCATATTTTTGGTTTACAGATGAGGAGGAGGACACCGATCCGTAGGATGCATCCTCGGATGAAGATAAATTCCACTGCCTCAACGTGGAGATATGCATGTGGGGCTCAAGAACTCAAGCCCTCCCCAGCAAAACTAAAAGCCAATCTATACCTTCTCGTTTTTTGCAGGATAGCAAGGCAACATTATGCAAAAAGATATTAAAGCTTGATCTAGAGAGTGAGGATCTGAGGGATGATAATTTTAACCTGCGATGCAAGCTGGATAAGCTCACTACTTCATCACCGCCTCCATCGTCATCTTCACCACCAAAGGAAACTTGAGCAACGGGTATGGGCACTCCCCTTGGCTTGGGCCAAGCTTGGGGGAGATGCCCCGGTATCGTATCACCATCACTTTTATTTCCTTTACATATCTTAGTTCGATCTTAGTTATCTCATGAATTAGTTGAATAAAAGTTTAGCATGGTTTATTTTCAAGTCTTAGTTTCGTGATCCATCTATCTATGTAATCGAGTGAGAATTATATAATAAAATTTTGTTCGAGTTTTTCTTCTTTACTTTTATGCTTCAATCAAAACAAAAGGAAAATAATTAAAAGGATCATATGCTAATCTTATGTTAAGTAATGACATCACATAAAGAAAAGTACAAGTGGTAAAATTTGTTGGAAGTTGACAAACATAGCCATTGGTCAATGATGTAACTCATGAAAGAATTAATAAGGAAAGAGAACATTCACATGCAAATACACTATCTTGGACATCTTTTATGATAGCGAGTCCCCATCAAAATATTATATGCGAAAATTGTTGACGTTGGACAAGGAAGACAACATAATGATTTTTGTTTGTTCATATTCACATAGAAGTTATATTGTCATGGATCCTTCAACATATGGTGCTTGCTCAATATCTTTGCTAGCCAAAAATCCGCACTAAGTAGAGATACTACTTGTGCATCCAAAAACCATAAACCCAAAAATCTTGTTTTGAGAGTCCACCATACCTACCTACGGATTGAGTAAAATCCTTCAAGTAAGTTATCATCGGTGCAAAAAGGCAATAAAAATTGCTTCTAAATGTGTTGGATCATTTAGTGTAACATAAAATTGAGCGTTGTATGAACTTGGAGATGGCAAAGTAGTAAAAGTGACGAACTGCATAATAAAGGTTGCTATCATAAGGGGCAATATAACATGACATTATTTTGCATTAAGAGATTGAGAATACAAACCAAAAAGCGCTTGACAACCTCTACTTCCCTCTGTGAAGGGCCTATCTTTTACTTTATGTATTTAGTTTTAGTGCAAGAGTCAAAGTATTCTTCTCTATTCCTTTTTATTTTCTCTTTTTGCAAGCATCATGTTGTGGGGAAAGATCTAGGCACATATATATAGTTGGATATGAGAGTGCATGAGTTATTATTGTTGACATCACCCTTGAGGTGAATAAGTTGGGAGGCGAAGGTTTAAGCCCCTATCTTTTTATGTGTCCGGTTGAAACTTTTTGCTCATGTGTATGCGGTGAGTGTTAGCAATCATAGAATATTAAATGATGGTTGAGTATTTGGACTCGCCAAAAGGCTCCGACATGAGACCCTTCCTGAAAATATGATGAATTGTAGTTGCAAAGTTGACTGAGAACACAGTTTGTTGGTTTTCAATAGAGTTTATGCTTTTTCTTCGATGGTGTGATGAGTTGTTACTTATTCATAAGAAGTTATATGATAAAGTTTTATAATAAAGTTTGTTGCTTTTATGATGTTAAGTATGATGCTACTATGTCCGTATTTTGTTTTTATCGACACCTCTCTCTCTTAAGCATGTGGGCATGTTTTTCGATATCGGTTTTTTCGCTTGAGGACAAGCGAGGTCTAAGCTTGTGGGAGTTGATACGTCCATTTTGCATCATGCTTTACTACTGTTATTTATAATATTCTTATGCATAATAATGCTTTATGGAGTAATTCTAATGCCTTTGTCACATAATATGCAAGGTTTACACAAAGAGGGAGAATACCGACAACTGGAATTTTGGACTTGAAAAAGCTATGTCAGGGCACCTATTCTGCACATCTCCAAATGAGCTGAAAACTTAAGGATAATTATTTTGAAATATACAAAAATTACTGGAGCAAATAACTACCTGAGGGGGGACACTTGGTGACCACAAGACACCAAGGTGTTCCAGGACCCCCAGGTGCGCCCTGGTGGGTTGTAGCCAGCCCGGCCCACCTCCGGTGCCCATCTTCTGGTATATAGGTCATCTTGACCTAGAAAAAATAGGGAGAGGACTTTTGGGATGAAGTGCCTCCATCTCGAGGCAGAACTTGGGTAGGGGAACTTCCCTCCCGGAGGGGGAAATAAAAGCCATCGTTATCACCAACAACCCTATCATCTTTAGGAGGCCAATCTCCATCAACATCTTCAACATCACCATCTCCGCTCAAACCCTAGTTCATCTCTTGTGTTCAATCTTTGTACCGGAACCTCAGATTGGTACCAGTGGGTGACTAGTAGTGTTGATTACAACTTGTAGTTGATTACTACATGGTTTATTTGGTGGAAGGTTATATATTTAGATCTATTATGCTATTCAATACCCCTCTAATCTTGAGCATGGTTATAATTTGTGAGTAGTTACTTTTTTTCTTGAGGTCACGGGAGAAATCATGTTGCAAGTAATCATGTGAACTTGACATGTGTTCGATATTTTGATGATATGTATGTTGTGATTCCCTTAGTGGTATCATGTGAATGTCGACTACATGGCACTTCACCATCTTTGGGCCTAAGGGAATGCATTATGGAGTAGTTATTAGATGATGGGTTGCTAGAGTGACAAAAGCTTAAACCCTAGTTTATCTGCTACTTCGTAAGGGACCGATTTGGATCCAAATGATTAATGCTACGGCTAGATTTTATCTTAATACTTTTCTCGTAGTTGCGGATGCTTGCGAGGGGGTTAATCATAAGTGGGGTTTACTCAAGTAAGAACAGCACCCAATCACCGGTCCACCCACATATCAAATTACCAAAGTAGCGAACGCAAATCAAACCAACAAGATTAAAGTGACTAGATGAAATTCCCGTGTGCCCTCAAGAATGTTTTGCTTATTATAAGAGACTGTTTTGGCCTGTCCTTTGCCACAAAAGGATTGGCTACCTTGCTACACTTTATTTATCGTTACCCTTAGTTGTCTGTTACAAATTATCTTGCTATCAAACTACCTGTTACCGACTAATTCAGTGCTTCGGAAAATATCTTGCTGAAAACCACTTGTCATTTCCTTCTGCTCCTCGTTGGGTTCGACACTCTTATGTATTGAAAGGACTACAATACTTGTGGGTCATCAGATGTCGACACCGGCGTCCCCGTACTGGCTACCACCACCGCTGGGTGCGACTCGACGTGCGCTTCATGTAAGATAGAGCCCCGCCACAAATGGTCGTCGGCACAAGATTTCCGGCCAACTTTGGCACTTTTCCACTGCAGAAACGGTCGTCGAGGCTCCTCAAGCGCCGACGCTGGCATGGCCTGCTGCTGGGGCCCATCGTTGTCACTGCTAGTGGCCCCCTGGCCCTAGGTGACCATGTTGACCGTGGTCAATGCGTCAGCTATGCCTCTAGCTGGCAATGGTTAACCGTTACCCGCGTCCCCATGGGTAATTACTCTATCAAGGAAATGGGCATATGTCAACTTTAATGTCCATGGGGATGCTGGTGGGTCAAATTCCTTACCGGGCACGCAAGACGGGGATGGGAATGGAATAAAATTACCCATGCCCGTTACCCGCCTTACCCATTAAGGCTTTACATGTGGGCTCTAAACTTAGTAGACCTTATGTAACAACCACCTTTACCCACCCAAATTTCCTTCCATCTCATCCCTTAGGCCAAAAAGCCCTAAGAAAAACATAATCTAACCACAATATATTATTTATTGTGGTGAAATGCTAATTTTCTACTGAAATACTATCGAAGGTTGTTGTTTATTGCGTGTATGGGTGGCCCCATGGCGATAAAAACTGACGGGGATGGGGATGGGAATATTTTTATCCCTACAGACGAGTATGGGGATGTTGGGGAATGTTGCATGGTAAACAAAGAATTTCCTATGCTCACCAAGATCAATCTAGGATATGCACATCTACGAGAGGAGAGATTAGATCTACATACCCTTGTAGATCACTAAGCGGAAGCGTTAAGAAGCGCAGTTGATGTAGTCGAACGTCTTCATGATCCAATCAGGATCCGTCCGCGAACTCCCGATCAAGTGCCCAACGGACCTGATACTTCTCCAACATACATATATATAAAGTATTCATGCCATGTTTATAATATTTTTACATGATTTTGGTATGATTTTATTAGAACTAACCCGGACTGACGCTGTTTTCAGCAGAACTACCGTGATGTTGTTTTTGTGCAGAAATAGAAGTTCTCGGAATGCGCTGAAAATCAATGGAGAATATTATGGAAAATATAAAAAATACTGGAACGAAAAGCTACCGGAGGGGAGTCCCAAGGCCACCACGAGGGTGGAGGGCGCGCCCTACCCCCAGGGAGGGTGCTCCTACCTCATGGACTCCTCGTGGGCCACCTTGACATGAAACCGACGCCAACCCCTCCTATAAATCCTAAAAACCCAGAACAGAGGAGAGAACGGAAGTTCTGCCACCGCAAGCCTCCAGAACCACGAGAAATCAATTTAGGCCCTCTCTGGCTCCCTGCCGGAGGGGGCCATCATCACCAGAGTCCATGTGTTGCCATCCTATGATGTTTTGAGTAGATTTCCTTTGTCTTTGGGTTGATTGATGATCTAGATTGGTTTGAGTTGTATGTTTTACTATTGGTTATGTCCTATGGTGCCATCCATGTTCATGCAAGTGTGAGGGATCCCCGATGTAGGGTTTGCAATATGTTCATGGTTTGCTTATTGTCTGTATTGCGTGAGTGATTGAAACACAAACACGAATAAGTGGGTCATGGCGTATGGGAATAAAGGGGACTTGATACTTTAATGGTATGGTTGGGTTTTACCTTAATGATCTTTAGTTGTTGTGGATGCTTGCTAGAGTTCCAATCATAAGTGCATATGATCCAAGAAGAGAAAGTATGTTAGCTTGTGCCTCTCCCTCATATGAAATTGCAATAATGATTACCGATCTTATTAACAATTGCTTAGGACAATTCCACACACTGACCCATCATTATTCCACACTCGTTGTTTATAATACTTAAGTAATATATTCTAACATTACGATAATATCACCTACTTTTATATTTTAGCTCTCTAATATCATGCACAGTTATCCTATTCATACCCACAACATAGTTTTATTTCTCATTTCTAGTTGGAAGCAAATGTTCGATGTACGTAGAGTCGTATCAGTGGCAGATAGAATTTGAGAGAATATTGAACTTACATTTAGCTCCTTGTGGGTTCAACACTCCATGCTTATCACTTCCACCTTTGGAAATTTCTACGATGATTCCCTGCACTTGGGGATTATCAAGCTCTTTTCTGGAGCAGTTGCCAGGGAGCAATAGCGTGGGGTTGATATTTTTGTGTATGCTTGTTTGATTTATTCACTAAGTAGTTTTTGTTGTCCATTTTGTTTCTGTTAGTTGTGGGTGAAACAAAAAAATGCCAAATACAAAAAAATATACTTTCCTCTTATACGTAAATAATTTTTCAATAAGAAGTGATTAGAAGGTTATGCATTGGAGAAGTGAGGGTCGACCTTGAACACTTGTGTTCATGCTCATGGACACAATGTAGAATTTTTCATGGAATTTTCTCTGAAATAATTATCCCCTTGTATATATCCATTGTATTATAAACATAATGTGCCAAGCTTTGGTTTTAGGATGATTATATTGCTTGATTACTATGTGTAGTGCAAAAACAGAAACTTTGGCTGTAGCGCATGAATTTACATTTTTTACTAGAAAGTCAAACGGGTCTAAAACTTTTTTCACAGTACTTCTATACAATTTGATTGCATTGTCCTAATTTTTTAGAATTTTTGGACTTACAGAAGTATATGAAAGTTTCCAGATTACTACAGACTGTCCTGTTTTTGACAGATTTTGTTTTCTATGTGTTGTTCACTTATTTTGATGAATCTATGGATAGTATCGGGGGGTATGAACCATGGTGAAGTTGGAATATAGTAGATATAATGCTAATGTGAGAGTGTAATGAGTTTATAACAGTACCTAAAGGTAGTAATTTGCTTTATTATACTAACAGATCTCACAAAGTTTTTGTTAAGTTTTGTGTGGATGAAGTGTTCGAAGAACGACGAGTTACCGATGTGAGAAGAATAAAGAGAGGCAAGAGTTCAAGCTTGGGGATTCCCAAGGAACCCCAAGTAAATATTTCAAGGGATACTCAAGCATCTAAGCTTGGGGATGCCCCGGTTGGCATCCCATCTTTCTTCTTCAACAATTATCGGTATACCTGGGTTTTTGTTTTGTTCACATGATTTGTGTCCTTTATGTTTTTCTTTTTCTTTAAGAACCATGCTAGTATGAGATAGCCCTTCATTGATTTGTAAAGTGCTTCATGTGCTTCACTTATATCTTTTGAGTATGACCTTATAGAATGCTCTTTTTGATTCACTTAAATCTTTTGAGTATATTTTTTATAGAATGCTTCATGAGCTTCACTTATATATTTTGAGCTTGGATATTGGTTAATCTGTATTAATTGTAGAATGCTCCATGAACTTCACTTATATATTTTGGAGTATGAATAAGACTATCATCGAACGTGAGTTTGGAAGAGTGTCAACTTTAGGTAGTAATGATCCCACTATTTTTGAGGGTGTTGAATCTGAGTGTGATATTTATGAAAGTGGATTTGGAGAGGTCTTGAATTTAGTTAGTAATTATTCCACTATTTCGGAAGAGGTTCCAATTGATTATGGGAACAAAGGTTCTACCTATGATGATTATTGTGATGGCATGTATGCCATAAATAATAATGTTAACCATGAACCTCGTCATCATGATTTTAATTTTCAATTGGATTATGCCTCACATCATAGTTATTTTGTTGATTTTGCTCCCACTATTCCGAATGAGAAGAATTTTGCTTATGTGGAGAGTAGTAAAGTTTCTATGCTTGTAGATCATGAAAATAATGTTTTAGGTGATGGTTATATTGTTGAATTCATTCATGATGCTACTAAAAATTATTACGAGGGAGGAATATATGATTGTTGGAATTGCAATAATATCAAGTTTCCTCTCTATGTGCTTAAATTTTGAAGTTATGCTTGTTTTGCCTTCCTATGCTAGTTGATTCTTTTTCCCATAAATTGTTTGCTCACAAAATCCCAATGCATAGGAAGTGGGTTAGACTTAAAAGTGATATTAATATGCTTCATGATGCTCCCTTTATGTTTTCATTCTTATCTTTCACGTGAGCATCATTGACATCATCATGCCTAGCTAGAAAGGCATTACAGAAAAATGCTTGTTGGGAGACAACCCAATATTTACCCTTACTATTTTTATGCATTACATGATTAAGCTACTATAGTAATCTTGTTTTATAGCTTTTGTTTCAATGAAGTGCCAAGTAAGACCTTTGGGGTAGCTTACTGTGATAGTTCATTTGATCTTGCTGAAAAATAGAAACTTTTGCACTCATTGCCAAAAATTTAAAAAATCATAGAAGTGTTCTTTTGATCTGAAATGTTTACACAAGATTGATATACAAATTTCCTGGGTTGTCCTAATTTTCTAGAATTTTTGGATTAGCAGAAGTATGGTTGCTATTCAGATCATTATAGACTGTTCCATTTTTGGCAGATTCTGTTTTCAATGCATAGTTTGCTTGTTTTCTAGTTTCTATGGCTTATATTGCTCAATATATATTGTAGAAATGATATGGTACAGTATGCATTGTGTGAGAACAATTATGAATCTTGTCTTTGACAGTACCAAAGTGAAGGATTTACTCTTTATCATACTAACCCATCTCACGAAGTTCCGTTAAGTTTTGTGTGATTGAAGTTTTCAAGTTTCGGGTGAGATATCGATATGAGGAGAATAAGGAGTGGAAAGACCCTAGGCGTGGGGATTCCCAAGGCACCCCAAGGTAATAACCAAGGAAGACTCAAGGGCCTAAGCTTGGGGATGCCCCGGAAGGCATCCCCTATTTCGTCTTCAAAACCATCAGTATACCTTACTCGGAGCTATATTTTTATTCATCGCATGATATGTATTTTTCTTGGAGTGTATTTTCATTTTAATTGTTGTTTGAATAAATCATTGGATCTTAAATCTTTAATAATAAATCATTGGATCTGAAATCTTGAAAGAGAGATAGTCCTTCCATAGCTAGTTAATTATTTGACTACTCAGTGTTCTTCACTTATATCTTTTTGGAGTAGTTTGTCATTTACTCTTGTGCTTCACTTATATCCTATGAGTAAATGGTTGAATGAATTGAATATCATAAATCTGAATTTAGATATGTTTCATATGCTTATACAATGGGGAGTAATGACTTCACACATGATAAGTATAGGTGGTAAATTTGTTGAAAGTTAGCAAACATAGTATTGGTCACTTGAACCATTCATGAAAGAATATTGAAGGAAGAGAGATTTCACATATAAATATATTATCTTGGACATCTTTTATAATTGTGAGCACTCATTAAAATATGACATGCTAAAAAGTTGATGTTGGACAAGGAAGACAACTTAATGGGTTATGTTTTCTTATATCCGAATAGAAGTTATATTGTCTTGGATCATACAACATTTTGATCTTGCCTTTCCCTCTCATGCTAGCAAAATTATTTGCACCA
Source organism: Triticum dicoccoides (assembly GCF_002162155.2). Classification (NCBI taxonomy): domain Eukaryota; kingdom Viridiplantae; phylum Streptophyta; class Magnoliopsida; order Poales; family Poaceae; genus Triticum; species Triticum dicoccoides. Next base: position 518,621,780 of record NC_041393.1, on the reverse strand, counting down.
ACTAGAAATACTACTTGTGTTTCCAAACATCCCTTAAATCAGTTTTTCCACGAGAGTCCACCATACCTACCTATGGACTGAGTAAGATCCTTCAAGTAAGTTGTCATCAATGCAAGGAATAAAAATTGCTCTCTAAATATGTATGATCTATTAGTGTGAAGAAAATAAGCTTTATATGAACTAGTGATATGAAAGAAATAAAACCGACAGACTGCATAATAAAGGTCTTTATCACAAACGACAATATAAAGTGATGTTCTTTTGCATTAAGATTTTGTGCATCCAACCATAAAAGCGCATGACAACCTCTGCTTCCCTCTGCGAAGGGCCTATCTTTTACTTTTATCTTCTACCCTTATACAAGAGTCATGGTGATCATCACCTTTCCTTTTTACACTTTTTCCTTTGGGAAGCACTTTGTGTTGGAGCGATCCGGATATATATATAAATAAATAAATAAATAAATAAATATATATATATATATATATCCACTTGGATGCAGGTTTTCATAAAGTATTATTGTTGACATTACCCCTTGAGGAAAGGGTGATGCAGCAACGTAGAGTTTATGATGGGTACTTGGTATGGCTCGACTTGGCGTAGATTTCCCCAGCAATGGTGCCAGAAATTCTTCCTGCTACCTCTTGAGCTTGCGTTGCTTTTTCCCTTGAAGAGGAAAGGGTGATGCCGCAAAGTAGAGTAAGTATTTCCCTCAGTTTGAGAACCAAGGTATCAATCCAGTAGGAGACAACGCACAAGTTACTGAATACCTGCACAAACAATCAACGAACTTGCACCCAACGCGATAGAGTGGTTGCCAATCCCTTCACGGTTACTTGCAAAAGTGAGATCTGATAGAGATAGATAAAGGGTAAAGTAAATATTTTTGGTATTTTTGGTTTATAGATCGGAAAGTGAAAGATTGCAAAATAATAGATTGGAAACTAGTATGATGGAAAAGAGAACTTGTGTGATGGAAAAGAGAACTTGTATGATGGAAAAGAGACCGGGCGCCATAGGTTTCACTAGTGGCTCTCTCAAGATAACAAAATAATATGGTGGATGAACAAATTACTGCCGAGCAATTGATAGAAGAGCGCATAATTATGACGATATCCAAAGCAATGATCATGAACATAGGCATCACGTCCGTGTCAAGTAGACCGAAACGATTCTGCATCTACTACTATTACTCCACACATCGACCGCTATCCAGCATGCATCTAGAGTATTAATAAGTTCATAAAGAGTAGAGTAACACATTAAGTAAGATGACATGATGTAGAGGAATTAACTCAAGCAATATGATGAAAATCCCATCTTTTTATCCTTGATGGCAACAATACAATACGTGCCTTGCTATCCCTACTGTCACTGGGAAAGGACACCGCAAGATTGCACTTCTCCCATTGCAAGAAAAACCGATCTAGTAGGCCAAACTAAACTGATAATTTGAATAGACTTGCAAAGATATCAAATCATGCATATAAGAATTCAGCGAAGGCTCAAATAATATTCATAGATAATTTGATAATAAATCCACAATTCAGTGGATCTCGGCAAACACACCGCAAAAGAGTATTACATCGAATAGATCTCCAAGAACATCGAGGAGTACATGGTATTGACAATCAAAGAGAGAGAAGAAGACTTCTAGCTACTAGCTATGGACCTGTACGTCTATGGTAAACTACTCATGCTTCATCAGAAGGGCAATGGTCACTACAAAAAAGATACATCCATGACATTTTGGGCCGAACGAATTTTTTTTTGTCATACTTATGACACTTCTTGATGATAATTGTGACAAAACCTGGTACCATCATAGATGTGGTGCGCTCCTACTTCTATGAATAAAAATCATGATAGAAAATGGGATTTTCATCCTGGGCGGTCCGGAGACGCAGCTGCATGACATTCTTTGGGCAGTCCATGATGGAAAACCATGGTAGAAGCAAGGGCGAGGAAAATTTCGGGGAGTTCCCGGTTACGGTGGGTGGTCGGGGGCCGAACGATGCATGTTTATCTCGTACACGTATGCACGTGTGTGTGAGGCGTTGGGCTCTAACTGAACCCGAGCGAGGCGTTGGGCTCTAACTGAACCCGAGCGATTGTGCTAGCTACGTTACCGAACCCGAGTGATTCCTTCGCTACTGCTGCTAACTGAAGCCGATCAAACCCCGCTACCTCCTTCCCTTGATGAACAGTGAGCGTTGTTGGGGGGTTTGGATGAACAGTTCCCGATGGGGGTGGATGAACAGGACCCCGTGGTTGTCTCTAGATGAATAGGACCCCCGATCGATCGAGCCAGTTGGGGCTGGATGAACAAGACCCCGTGGAGGGCTGGTTGAATAGTAGCCGGTGGAGGGCTGGATGAACAGTAGCGCATGGAGGGGTCATTGAATAGGAGCCCGTGGAGAGGGCTGGTTGAACAGTAGCCGGTGAAGTAGCGCGTGGTGGAGGCTGGATGAACAGGAGGCCGTGGATGAACAGTCGCAGGTGGAGGCTGGAGGAGGTCGACGGTGGATGAACAGTAGCCCGTGGATGCTGGAGGAGGTCAACGGTGGAGATGAACAGTATCCCGTGGAGTCCCGTTTTGCGGTACACCACACCCCTCCCGATGAACATGACCCCCGTTTCCTCCGTTTTGTGCTACGCCACACCCCTCCCGATTAACAAGACCCTGTTTCGACTGTAGGAGGTCGAACACAAGTATGTTTCCTCCGTTTCGTGGTACGCCAGACCCCTCCCGATGAATATGACACCGTTTCGAACGTGACCGATCGAACACAAGGCCGTTTCCTCCGTTCTGCGGTACGCCAGGCCTTGTTTCCATCGGCTGTTCCGTCCAAGCCAGTTGGCTCCCACACGTTCCGTTGCCTCCCGATGAACACGATGCATTCCGTTGCCTCCCCATGAACACGACAACGATGCAGTTTCTCCGTTCTGACCCGGCCATGTACACGAGCCCTGGCCGTACATATGCGCGAGTAGGGATTCGAGACCCCACTCGTATGTATGTACGTGGACGTATTTTCTTTCTTGCACACTGGCTGCTGTACGTACGTGTACATGCTACGTGCACGCCTCTACTACCACACGTGCACGCCTCTACATCGACCAGTATGTATGCACACGTTCGCGACAAGAATGCTGCTACGTATGCTTCGACCAGGTGGGTCCCGACTGTCAGGCACTTCCTTGCGTGCGAAGATGTAGCTGGTGGGTCCCAGCAGTCAGGCGGGCGAATCATTTTTCTTGCCCGGACGCACTTCCTTGCGTGCAAACAAGTAGCTGGTCGGTCACAGCAGTTAGGGGGAAACATTTTTTCACGAAATACGGTGGCCTGTCCGGTGGGTTCCAGCTGTCAGGTGGAGGAATACTTATTTTGCGCGTAATAAGGAGGGACTTCCTTGCGGCTGCCGTGGACCAAGCTGTCAGCCTCTCCACCTACAGTACTCTTCCGATGGAAGTCGGTCGTTAACCACATTGACCATGCCGTGCCTAGAGCACCACGACGGTGGATGATGGTGAGGCCTAAGAAGGGGACGACGCAGAGCCGGGGAAGACGCGGAAGTGGATGCCCACGCGAAGAGGAGTACGAGGGTTCACTGGTTCTGCTGCGGTGTGAGGCTGTTGTCGCCGCAGAATAATACGGTGTGTGGGTGAGTGGAGGGATGGCCTGGCCAGCAATGGGAGTAGTAGGGGGCGGTGAGGCCTCCGCGGCAGCACAACTGACCACGGGAGGCAGGAGCAGGCGGCACGACCGGCGCTGCTTTGGGCGGCTGGAGCAAGAAGACCAGAGGTTGAATAAGCACTACGGCCGTTGGATGGACATCGTACAGTCACTGGAGCTAGAATTGTGCATATTGACTAAGTTTACAAATCCCTCCATACCCGTCAACTTAGTAGGCCCACAAGTTACCATCCCACTATACTGGGTCCCAGCTAGCAGGGGGAGTATTCATTTTTTTTTGTGCGTAATAAGGAGGCACTTCCTTGCGTGCGAAGATATAGCTGGTGGGTCCGAGCTGTCAGCGGTGGTAACATTTTTTTCGCGAAATACAGAGGCCCTTTCAGTGGGTCCTAGATGTCAGGTGGAGGAATCCTTATTTTGTGCGTAATAAGGAGGCATTTCCTTGCATGCGGCCGTGGACCCAGCTGTGAGCCTCTCCACATACAGTCCACTTCAGATGCATGTCGGTCGTTGACCATGTTGACCACACTGCACCGAGAGCACCAGGGCGGTGGACGACGGCGAGGCCTAGGAAGGGAATGATACGGAGCCAGGGAAGACTCGGCAGTAGTTTCCCATGTGAAAGGGAGTACGACTTTACGAGGATTTACTTGTTTGTCTGTTGTCGCCGGAGAATAACAACAGGTGTGGGTGAGTAGAAGGATGGCTAGGCCAGCAATGGGAGTACGGTGGGGCGGTGAGGCCTGCGCGGCAGCACAGCCGGCCACGGGGAGGAGGGAGCAGGCAGTCCCACCAGCGCTTGTTTGAGCGGCTGGAGCAGGAAGAGCAGAGATTGAAGAAGTACGATGGCCGTTGGATGGACATCCAACAGTCACTGCTTGTGCGTCAACCTTTTTTTAGGAAAGCCTCAAATCTTTGGAAAACGACATACATCCCATCTGCCATTATTTCTAATAATTTACAGCCCATTTGCTAGTTCTTCAGGGTTTTTTGGAGCCCATATTCTTTTTGTTAGCATTACAGCCCATATTGTGGACACGGTTAAAAAATTATACAAAATTTTGCATATTTCGGTGCGGTCCGAACTGTTTTTAATCCCAAAATTTCGAGTCACATTCAAACTGATATTAAAAATAAATGTATATCAATATAAAATCGAACAAATTGTCCACGCATAAAAATCAATGCAATTTAAAATCTCCAAATGAAAAAAAGAAATTTGAAACTAATTGCCAGTTTGATGTGTTTTAAAAATGTACAACCCATTTCTCATTACTGATTGGCCATTTTCTCGACAAGACGAATGAAGTTCTCCTCATTTTGAAAGATTTGTAGCCCAACAGGCCTAAAAAGCGACTTACTTGACAAATCCCAAAAAACTAGGCTAGCCATTTTTAGAAAGAAAAAAAACTACTGGGCTGGTTGTCTTCGAGCTTTTATTCCTCAATCCACTTATTCGTTCCCTTCTTTCATATACCTCCCCACCAATAGATGGGAATAACCGAACCACGTCTACAAAATGCCAGTACCATGCAGCTGCTTCAAAGCCAACGTGATGCTTCTTGGTCATCTGACCAAGATATTGGCGAATACCACATACGATCAAGAAAAGAGTACCTATAATCACATGAAAACCATGAAAGCCAGTTGCTAAGAAAAAGGTAGAACCATAAATACTATCCGAAATAGTGGAGGGTGCTTGGTAAACATAAAAGAAAAGGCTGTCTAGACTGGCCAGAGTGTCCCGCACTGCCCAGTTGACACCCTGCTTCCGTCTCAAAACCAAATTAGATAAATGCCACTCCAATTATGTCGATTCATGAAAATGCCGCTGCAATTTCCAAACTTTGAAAAATGCCACTGCAATTTTTGCAAACTTTGAAAAACGCACTGCAATTTGCAAACTTTGAAAAACACCACTCCAGACTTTGAAAAATGCCACGGGAAATGGCATGAAATGTGTCGGGGGGATGCTGATTCCACCAACACCTATGGGGACAGGGCCCCTTTCGGTTCGGTGGGGGTGGAGAGCGCACAAAGAGCGGATCGAGGCAGTACACGCGGGCGATTTTACCCAGCTTCGGGCCGCACGGATGCATAAAACCCTACTGCTGCTTGTTTGTGTATATTGGATTCTTGCTCAGGAGAGATGGACGCTGCCGGACTGAGCGTGAGAGTGTTCCTGGTGTTGAATGAGCTGAACTGGCCGAACCTGCTCAACCCCTTCTACGTTGCGCTTGGGCCTCCTTTTATACTCTCAAGGGGTCACCGACAGGGGGCAACGTAGACAAGAAGGGTAAAAATGGAAAAGGATGCGGTAGGTGCAGCTACCGCTACTGTGGATACAGTGCGCCCTACCTAACTCTACGGCAGGGGACAAGGGCATTAAATGCCTGTCTGAGTCTCCTAAACAATGCAAAAGGTGACCGTTAGGAGCGCCACCGTTTGCCACGATGGGCTTCTCTTCATCTCCACTTGCCACCACGTACCCCTAGCTGCACGGCCCCCTGCCACGTGTGCTTGGGAGAGTCCTAGAGCGACATGTTAGCAGGTGTGCTGGAGCGCGGGCACGAAGTGGGGGTTTCCCGCGGCAAGCTCCTTGCCGCGGCCGTATTCTTGTCGCGTCCGGAAGCTTGTCGCTCACCGGATCTTGCCGGGACGCAGGGCGCGTCGCGGCAAGCTTTCTTGGTATGCCTTGAGTGGCCTTCCCGGCAAGCTCCTTGCCGGGGTCTTGTCTCTTCCCGGTAAGATCCTCTTGCCGGGGCCTTGGTTGGCCTTCCCGGCAAGATCCTCTTGCCGGGGCCTTGGCTGGCCTTCCCGGCAAGCTCCTCTTGCCGGGGCCTTGGTTTGAGTACTTTGTTCTTGAATGGTATTCAAGGGAACCACGGAGGGTCCTGGCGGTCACCCGGCAAGCCTTGCAGCTAGGCGCTGCAACTGTCCATGCACGAGTTCGGGGTAATAGGGTACCCCTACTCTAGTACACCGACAGGAGCCCCCGCGCCTGGGCCATACACAGTGCCGAGCGCTGTTGGGCCAGGCCCAAAACAGTGCATGGGCACGCGCGGCCTAGGTCACACCGAATCTAACTCCGCTCCCACCGCGCACGCCCAAAACGGCATGCGTCAAACACGGCGTTGTGGGTGAGATCGTGGGTGGCGTGCGTGGGGCTAAGCCCCCCGAGCATGCGTCAGGCCACGATGATGGGGACGGTTCACGCCCTCCTCCCTAAACGGAGGTATGTGTGGGGGCGTGGTGCATTTACTGGACGGGGCCGGTGCGTGGTTTCCGGGACGTCCACTCCCCGCGTTCACGGGGCGGAGCGAGGCCGCCTCATCTGTCGCCTTGGTTCTGCATCCCCGCCACGCGGCTCCCATGCGCTTGGGGTCACGGACGGTGGAGTGGGAAACTGGGCCGTCGCGAGCGGGTTGGCCTCGACACCCTGCCCTTCCCGTGCCTTGATTCGCTGAGCGGGGCGGCCGAGCCCCCACCTCGCTCCTTTATAAAGAGCGGGATGGGAGCACAGAAACCCGCACTCTCTCATCTTCTCCTTTCTTCAGCTTCTGCTCCCCTTTCTCTCATTTGCCATGGAGAAAGGGAACCCAGGCCCTTCATCGGTGGCGGCGAGGGTCGCCGCCAGACAGCGCATCTCTCCCTGTTCCGCGCCCGTGGTGGCAGAGCCAGCCATAAGGGGAAGAGGGAGGGGGCGAGGTCGCGGACGAGGTCGAGGACGAGGTCAAGGCGCTCGAGGAAGAGGCGGACGGGGCGGCGCGTCAACTTCACCTCCGCCGGCGGCTCCTCCCCCCACGGCGGTCCATATAGGGGATGACCCTTGCGAATTCTTCGTCAGGCTGCGCCGGGTGCCTTGTCGTCGCCTCTGGTTCCCAGCTCCGTTTGCGCGCGCGATGGAGTTGGACCCGCCCGAGACGCTGAGACTGCACATGAGGGGCTGTGGGATCAGCGGCACGCGAGTCCGCGTTGCATTCCCAGCCCCTAATGTGATGTATCTTGATCGAGGGTGGAAGACGTTCGCCCGCATCCACAGCTTGACGGAGGGGTTTACCCTCCATTTTAAGTTGATGGAGGGCGATCTCCTCTCCATCAAGGCCTTCGGGTGCTTCGGCACTCGGGCGAAGTGCTGCATGGACAGCTCCTCCGACAGCGAAGGCTCCTCCTCGAGCGAGAGCGACGAGGAGGGGAGCGACAGCGACGACGAGGGCAGCGGGCGGCGGAGCGGCGGGTCCGACTAGGCGTCGGACGCCGCTTTGCGCGGCACCGGCGACCCCATCATCCGCGTTGCCGGCTTCTTGAACTCCCCGGGGTCGTCTCCTTGGGCGGCTGGCGTAGGGAGGCTGCGGAAGGGGAAGAGGGCTGGCGACAAGGTCGTCAGGTCGGAGTACGAGGGCGTGGTGCCCTCGACAGCGTGCTGACGTCCTACCGCCCCGTCTTCGAGCCCCGCTTCCAGCGCCGCCGTCGCCGTCCAGCCTTCGGACGGCCCCCGGGATGTTCCCTTGGTGTCTTCTGGCACCCGTAGCTCGCCTAGGCACTCCTTTTGCCCTTTTCGCCCCCTTGACCTGCCTCCTGAAAAGAGGGACAGGAAAGGGATTACGGGCATCTTATCTTTTTAATTTGTAAGCCTTCGGGCCTTAGCTGTATCTAGAACTTGTAATCCTCTCTTTCATGTTTTTCACCCTCTATGGACTGTACCTGAGTGGGATGTTTTTTAATGAAAAGGGGATGCTTGCTGGGTTATTTGTCTCGCGAGTTAAACCCACGCCAAGGAGCAAATCCTTGGTATCCCTTGGACAGACATTTCATCTCCCAGCAAACAGACCCTGCCGCCTTCCCACGTCACTCAACCTTTCTCACGCTTTTGACGGAGGCAGGAACGAGGTGGGTGCGGCCTCCTTGTTTCATCCCTTTGCTGCCGCGACTACGACCAAACTTGGCCCCGAGAATGAGCCCCAGGGCCTAGAGTCGAGGGAGCACGGCAGTTTCCGGGAAGAAACGTGGTTTCGCATTCCCCAGTCCATAAGAGGATGCATGATGAGGGATGAAAGACTTATCTGATATTGCAGCCCTCGGCAACTCTGGTTTGCCATGGACGATTCTTGGCACTCACAGCCCCCAGTGATACTGGCTTGCCGGGAAGGCTTTTATCTTCAGCAGAGAACTTTGACGTTCTCGATGCCGGCTTCCGGCAAGCTCGTTGCCAGGAAGGCTTTTATCTTCAGCAGAGAACTTTGTCGTTCTCGATGCCGGCTTCCGGCAAGCTCGTTGCCAGGAAGGCTTTTATCTTCAGCAGAGAACTTTGACGTTCTTGATGCCGGCTTCCGGCAAGCTGGTCGCCAGGAAGGCTTTTATCTTCAGCAGAGAACTTTGTCGTTCTCGATGCCGGCTTCCGGCAAGCTCGTTGCCAGGAAGGCTTTTATCTTCAGCAGAGAACTTTGACGTTCTTGATGCCGGCTTCCGGCAAGGTCGTTGCCAGGAAGGCTTTTATCTT
>NC_041393.1:518593145-518612324 GCF_002162155.2 Triticum dicoccoides | reverse complement strand
AGAGAACTTTGACGTTCTCGATGCCGGCTTCCGGCAAGCTCGTTGCCAGGAAGGCTTTTATCTTCAGCAGAGAACTTTGTCGTTCTCGATGCCGGCTTCCGGAAAGCTCGTTGCCAGGAAGGCTTTTATCTTCAGCAGAGAAATTTGACGTTCTCGATGCCGGCTTCCGGCAAGCTGGTCGCCAGGAAGGCTTTTATCTTCAGCAGAGAACTTTGACGTTCTCGATGCCGGCTTCCGGCAAGCTGGTCGCCAGGAAGGCTTTTATCTTCAGCAGAGAACTTTGACGTTCTCGATGCCGGCTTCCGGCAAGCTCGTTGCCGGGAAGGCTTTTATCTTCAGCAGGGAAGTTTGACGTTCTCGATGCCGGCTTCCGGCAAGCTCGTTGCCGGAAAGGCTTATGGCGAAGAACTTCGTCGTTCTTGACACCGGCTCCCAGCAAGATTGTTGCCGGAAAGGCTTATGGCGAAGAACTTCGTCGTTCTTGACGCCGGCTCCCGACAAGATCGTTGCCGGAAAGGCTTATGGCGAAGAACTTCGTCGTTCTTGACACCGGCTCCCGGCAAGATCGTTGCCGGAAAGGCTTATGGCGAAGAACTTCGTCGTTCTTGACGCCGGCTCCCGCCAAGATCGTTGCCGGAAAGGCTTATGGTGAAGAACTTCGTCGTTCTTGACGCCGGCTCCCGACAAGATCGTTGCCGGAAAGATTGGCCCTAGGGGCGTTGCCAGCTCCCGGGCCATGACTGCATTTAAACATGACAAGTGATTAGCATCCAAAGTGCACTTAACTCGCTTGCGAATTTCGACTTTTGCTGCATATTCCCTATGCCTGCTGGAATGCTTTCCGGTGCGTACGATCCAGCCAGTAGCGCTTGAGGGAACGGGCCCTTAGCGGCTATTCGGGAACATCGCCTCCCGGAAAGGTTTACCTTCTTGGTTCTAGCGCAACCGCACAAGTTGCCGAGCGGACTCGAGGCAACATGGGGCGTAACTAGCCCCGAGAAGGCTCCTCGGCATACAGGTCTATGCAGAAATCTCAAATAAATAGCGCATGCTATCTTCCTGTTCAACCTCTCTTTGTACGTCCACCCTACGCTTTCTAGGGAAACTTGCCGGTGCAGGCACCCTTGCCGCGAGCGCCGAGTGCGGAACTTCAGCAGCCTGCTGGCGGGGTCGCTACCGACAAGCAATCTTGTCGCAACTAGTTGCAGCTCGCTTAAGTTGTTGAGCGGATTCGAAACAAAGTAAGGGCGCTAGCGGCTCACTTAAGTTGCTGAGCAGACTCGAAGCAAAGTAAGGGCGCTAGCAGCTCACTTAAGTTGTTGAGCGGACTCGAAACAAAGTAAGGGCGCAACTAGCTATGAGTTGATTCCTCCGCGCACAGGTTTTCCGTACAAAGAACAAGATCTCCGAGGCGGATAACCTTATATAGAAAGGAAATATCTAAAGTTTCGCACGACTTAGCTTTTTCTGTTGCCGCACTGGGGTCGTTCTTTTACACGCCCGCTCCTTAGGAGCCATGACGATGAAGAACAGCTGAGCCTTGTGTGCACGCCGGATCGGATTCGCACAATCTCGATGCCCCCTACCTGGCACGCCAGATATGTCGGGGGGATGCTGATTCCACCAACACCTATGGGGACAGGGCCCCTTTCGGTTCGGTGGGGGGCGGAGAGCGCACAAAGAGCGGATCGAGGCAGTACACGCGGGCGATTTTACCCAGCTTCGGGCCGCACGGATGCGTAAAACCCTACTGCTGCTTGTTTGTGTATATTGGATTCTTGCTCAGGAGCGATGGACGCTGCCGGACTGAGCGTGAGAGTGTTCCTGGTGTTGAATGAGCCGAACTGGCCGAACCTGCTCAACCCCTTCTACGTTGCGCTTGGGCCTCCTTTTATACTCTCAAGGGGTCACCGACAGGGGGCAACGTAGACAAGAAGGGTAAAAATGGAAAAGGATGCGGTAGGTGCAGCTACCGCTACTGTGGATACAGTGCGCCCTACCTAACTCTGACGGCAGGGGACAAGGGCATTAAATGCCTGTCTGAGTCTCCTAAACAGTGCAAAAGGTGACCGTTAGGAGTGCCACCGTTTGCCACGATGGTCTTCTCTTCATCTCCACTTGCCACCACGTACCCCTAGCTGCACGGCCCCCTGCCACGTGTGCTTGGGAGAGTCCTAGAGCGACACGTTAGCAGGTGTGCTGGAGCGCGGGCACGAAGTGGGGGTTTCCCGCGGCAAGCTCCTTGCCGCGGCCGTCATCTTGTCGCGTCCGGAAGCTTGTCGCTCGCCGGATCTTGTCGGGACGCAGGGCGCGTCGCGGCAAGCTTTCTTGGTATGCCTTGAGTTGCCTTCCCGGCAAGCTCCTCTTGCCGGGGTCTTCTCTCTTCCCGGCAAGATCCTCTTGCCGGGGCCTTGGTTGGCCTTCCCGGCAAGCTCCTCTTGCCGGGGCCTTGGTTGGCCTTCCCGGCAAGCTCCTCTTGCCGGGGCCTTGGTTTGAGTACTTTGTTCTTGAATGGTCTTCAAGGGAACCACGCAGGGTCCTGACGGTCACCCGGCAAGCCTTGCAGCTGGGCGCTGCAACTGTCCGTGCACGAGTTCGGGGTAATAGGGTACCCCTACTCTAGTACACCGACAAAATGGCATTTTTCAAAGTTTGGAAATTGTAGTGGCATTTCTCGGAAACACCAGATTTGGAGTGGCATTTATCAAATTAACCCAAAACAAAAATAACTTGGCGAGCTGCTAGGTCCCTGGTGTCAGCCGCTCGTTATGCACTTCTCTCGTTTATTGAGTACGTTGACAATGGCATGGAACCCAGATGTCAGGAATCCATTAGGAGGAGCCATTTTTTATTTGCTTGAAATAAGGAGGCACTTCCTTGCGTACTGCCATGACCTTGGAGGGTCCCTGCTGTCATCCTCTCCACGTACAATCATCTCCTAATTGTGTACGCATCAACTTGGTAGGCCGACAAGTCAGCTTCTAAACCCGTGGAGGACAAATACAACCCATTTCAAAAATAACAGCCTATTCCATACGTTCAAACGGAAAGTTAAAAATTCATAGCAAAGTAACAAGTCTGATCCACATATAGAGTACTGAACTTCCACGTTGACAACCATCATAGCCAAGTTAACTATCTACTCCCACTAATACTCTAGTAGCGTACAAGTACTAACATACTCTTAGCTAACTAGACGATGCCGGCCGCCATCTGTGGTACATGCTAAATGCCAGCACCGGCGTCCTCCACCTCACCTCGGACATGCCAGAGGTGCGATAGGGCACGTTGCTCACGCGCGTTGGCCCTTTCCATGCCGGCGTGGTCCACCGAAGCTTTGGCTTCTAAGCGGGAAACCCACTTGACGAGCTGGTAGTAAAAATCAACGTCACGAACGCATGCGTGCCTGATAACCTCCAGGGATATTTGCCAGGTGTCGGCCTCCACGTAGTCAGCCCAGTTGCGGGCGCTCTGCTCGCGACTTAGAGCGTCGGTGCGCTGCTGCTCCATGTCCCGCTGGCGGTGCAAATTAGCGATACGCTGCTCCTCCGCTAGGCGGTCGCGCTCCAACAACGCCTGCTCCTCCGCCAGGCGGTCACGCTCCAACAAGTCCTCGATCTTCGCATTGTCATCTAAACACCGATAGAATGCCTTCTCCCTCCGTCTGCCTTCTGGTGAAAAACTGAACACTAGTTCCAGCGGTGACCACCTCTGGCCTCGCCTATCGCGGACGGGCGAGGGCATGGCGGATGTGGCGAGAGCGAGGATAAGTGGCAAGCGACGTTGGGCTGGTGGGGGCTTATGTGGATAGGGCGAGTTGGGTCACGGTGCCACCGGGGAAGGCCGGGAAACAATACTTATAGGCGGAAGGTAGCGCGACGGTCATCGAAATTCAATGCATAAGCAGGCATGGCTTAGCGCGCCAGCTTGCCGTGGAAAACTAGAGAAACTAAAATTATGACTATGTCGTCCCGTCCCGTCCCGTCCGTGCTGGGTCGCACGCCGGCATGCCGGTCAAACGAGGGCACTCGAATCATCCAGATGAGTTACTCCCTCCGTGTCAATAATGATTCCACGGATTTAAAAGGCCCGCAACAATTAAAGCGCATCTTTTTTTTCGCATCAGCTAGCTACCTTAATTACAGTGGGCTGCATGCAGGCACTCGGAATCGCTCGCAGCCAGTACGCGGAGCAGCATGCAACGAGTCGCAGCCAAGGGCACGCATGCAGCCACTTAAATCGCTGGAATTAATTAGGCTTAAACTTCTAAATGTAGTTAATTATTGCCATGCCTTGGTCTTGTTGCTTTGGCTCACGGGACTAATAAACCTGGACGAAGGGAGTACCTTGGTTGGTGAGATTTTTTAATTAAGCCCTGCAAACCGGAAAGGAGGTACTAGTACGTGTGTGATCCGCTATTTATTCGTGTAGGATTGAGTAGGTCGTTTCTTGAATTGAGCCCTGCGAACCGGAAGGAGGTAGTACGTGCGTGATCCACTATTTATCCGTGTAGGATCGAGTAGGTAGGATAGTGTACGTGTAGGATCGAGTAGGTCGGATGGTGTACGTGTACGATCGCATTAGCTGATGAACGTTAGCTGGGAGATAAGGCATTTGCGAACACTTTTGTTGGCAGTTTCTTCAGATTCGCATGGCATTTTCTTCAGAGCAGCTTGTCAGTTTCTTCGGAGGTAGGCATTTTTATTCAAAAAATTGCCACTTCGGATCCTGCGTCGCAACTAAAACTGCCAGGAGCGCATTAGTAGGCTAGCTAGTGATCGATAAGTAACTTGTAAACACTGAGCGGACAGAAATAAGGAACTGTTAATGCATCTCAATGATTCACAGATCATATACAAATATGTTGCTCCAAAAGCAAAGATCAGCCACTTTGGATCTTGCGTCACAACTAAAACCAACTAGTACGATTCCCATACATAAGATCAACATGTTAATGCATATCAATGATTCATAGATCATATACAAATATGTAGCTCCAAAAGCAAAGATCTAGAAAAAACATCTTTTCTTCCTACTAACATGGATGCTTCTCTTCGCCAACATTCAGTACAGACTGAATGTCAAATTTGTTTATGAAGTCTACAATTCCTCGTGCAAACGTAAGTGGTTTCACCAACAACTGGAACCATGAGAATGAACCACACATGATGGAGGAACATTCACTGCAATATGATTTGGTCTTAACTCGATCACACGGCGAGACTATTTTCGGAATAAAACTTTAACTTAGGCAAAATGATGCCCATTGTATAATCAGCACAAAGCAATGAAGCACCTAGTGTTGGCCAATAAATAGTACATTACTACTTTTCTGCAGTCCATGAAGTGACTATCTGATCTTTTTGTGTCTACTTTCAAATGGCACTGTATACAGTGACTATACTATTCTCTTGTGTAGTTCAACCAAAATTGCGGTCACTTTGTTTGTTTGCCAGATAGCACCGAGCAGACATCTCTGTCTGCACAAATATCAAGCATCTAGTAAACATATACCCCACCTTGTATTTTCGGTTTAAACATGGCTCTTCCGCTTAGCATCTGTCATGTTTTGCACTGGACAATTTGATACAGTCATGTTTTCCCCTGGAAAATTTCATACTAAATTGATTTGCTGGTTCAGAGAAAAAATATAGCGCCTATTCTTTATCAGACCAGGGATATTCATGTTCGCAGTGATGGAAGAGGTGAAATCGACACAACCGAAATTGAGCATCCAATCATTGAATCCTGTCCTGCACCTCCAATGTAGGTCCACCCTGCCAATAAATTCACATGCAAACCACCAGTATTACTATCTAATGACAGTACAAAAGAGTAGCAAGATAGTAGCAAACCATGTACCTTCATAATGAACAGCTCATAGTGCCACAAATTGGATATAAAGGTTTGGAATAAAACATGCTCCTAATGTTGAACCAGTTGGACTTTTTGCGCAATTCCACTAAAATCGAGCATCCCTGTTTGCTAGATATTGAAAGTGTGGTTACTATAAAAGTGGCACTAGTTGAAGCATAGACTCACAAATATAAGCATTCCAATTTCTTAATGGGAAATAGTAGCAAGACTGTTTCTAACCACCTATTTGAAGGAATAAATAAGGCAACATCGGCTATTGTTAGAAAGGCATATATAGTTCTTTCTGAAAGAATGATCGATTCCTGACCTTTCCTCTTCTTTTAAGCATATTTTGTGCAGTTCAACTAAAATAAAATGCCATCACCGCCTTGACAATTCAGTGACACTTTACAAAAGGAAATGACTTAACATTACATCATGATGTCAGGTATGTAGTCGACAGGCACTATAGACAAACATACAGACCTCCTTCGATAACATAATGAACATTAATTTTAAGAAAGGTGTGACTAGATTTACCGGGATAATTGGAGTGAACTCTACACCCTCTGTTCCTTAATATAAGGCATTTTCGCAATTCAATTTAAAGTACCCAAACGTCTAGTATTTAGAAAAATAGGTAGTAGTTTTCTTGAGCACATATCTGGGAAAGCTTGCCACACTTTATTTATGTCCATATGCTAATGCAACACCATTCGAATACTACAAATATACACTAATCCAGTGGCTAGTGCAATAGTAGATTAGTTATTTTATTACAGGGTATAGTACAATGGTTTTACTGAACAGATCTTAATAAACTCTAGCACTGGAAGATTTCTATAAGAACTAACAATACAAAATGTAAAGGTAACAAGTTTCACCATTGGTATACTAGCTGTGCATGAGCATTAAACCAAATACAAAAGTCTGAAGGTAACTAGCATTATTAACTAATGACAGTACAAAAAAATTGCAAACCATGTACCTTCAAGGTAAATATCATTTTGAACTCGAGGGGACCTAAAAATTGCTATCCCAATCTTGATAATCAGTCAAACATAAAAACTTGATCGAATGAATCAAGAGAACAGCCGGAGGAGGAGGTGCCTACTCTTGACATTGTACTAAAAAATTGACTCATCTTATGAAAGTGAGGTATGTAATCTATAAGCATTAACAGTGCAAAAATCTAAAGGTAGAAACAAGATTCTTCGTTGGTATACTGGTTGTGCAACAACATTAGAATGCCTTAGCTGAAAAATCTTTAATACATCCACAATCAACAGCTAACCCTGAAATAATCCAGTGACATTAAATGGCATTGCTTAAATTTATTGGTGGCATTAGACTGAGTGTGGCATTAGTTAAATGTGGCATCACTTTAGCAGTAGCATTGCTTGACTTGACTGCTGGCGTTATACTAACAGCAAAAAAGTGGCAATAAGAGCATGGGAGGCCCATTCGGATAGTGGGCGCACCAGTACGATGTACCTCCACGGATGCATAGAGTGGTGAGGGAGGTATGGTTGCCCAGAGCAACAAATATCTAGGCAGTATATGTGGATTACGTCCCTTTTTGTTCTCTTTAGCCACCTTTTTCCTATGTCAGGACAACAAACCGATCGACCTGGTCATTCTCTATTATGTTGTCATGCCTTTCTACGCTTCTTCAACCAAGAGAGACGAGACTTGTTCCTTAGCTACTGATTTTCCCCTTTTCAACCTAGATGCGGGTTCGATGCCCACTCTCTTGGACAGTACAATCTCCCTTCCTTTCCTTATTCAACCCAGACATGGATTAGTCTGCATGAAGTAGGGTTTCATTTAATAGTGCAAATTAAGGTTTTCGTCTGCGTGACCAGCAGAGCAGAGGATAGCAAATTGGGAAGATGGTGGAGTGGAAAAAGATCCACATGCAGCGATGTGGCAGATGGGGCAATAGAACAAGGGTATGGTTCGAAAAGAGGTAGCATACCTGAGGGTCGACGGGACTTGGCTTCGCTCATGGTCATCGTCCTCCGCACACACTACAGCAACGAGCTTGGGGATGGAGGCCATCTCGCGCGGGCGCTAGGTCTGAGAGGATGGCCTTGTATCAATGCGTGACCTCGCTTGCCGATGATGAGTGCGTCAATGCTGCACGTCCTTTTCTTCCCCGGTGGAACTGTGACCACCGGTGAGGAGGGAGAGAGAGGCTGTCTTTTTTAGATCTGGAGAGAGGGTGATAGTGTGAGAAGCAAGTGGGCAGCCCTTAGCAAGAAAGCGCTGAAGCTCTAGCCTATATATCTTTTTTATACTACTAGTACTAGAGGTGGAGTAGTGGTAGAGTAGTTTATATTTTCTCTGCATACAGTACCAGTTAGTCGTGCTTCAAAACTGAACGACACACCATTAAAAAAATAAAGTCGAGAAATAATGCGGCACCTCGGGCCAACGTGGCCAGATCGCATTTTGCATGAGAAATTACACATCATGTTTCGTTGACATGTGGTCTCGTTCCAACATGTTAGTGAGACGACGGAGAGTCCTTTTCTACTATTTTCGAACGGACGTGTAGGCCAGGGCGCCTCTTCGTGTACCGTGGCAAACTGGCAACCGTCCACCAACTCTTCACCTTTCCCTCTCGATTTGGAACTGCTGTCGCACGCTCTTCCTCCCTCCTCCATTTTCCTTCACCCTTCCTTCTGCCATTGTTCGATCGTCTTCTCCATGGAGGGAACAGGCCGGAAACAACCGCGTTATTCTTGCCCCAATCTGAAAGATGACATGGTACGTCATCACCTCGGCTAGCATGGCAGGTTCGTTCAAGACCATTCTCGACTCAACTAATAACATCATTACAAGGAACCCAAGGGTTCAAGAGCCGTTTGATCTCCCTTATCTTCTTCGCTATAAGCCTGTTCGCATGGGCACGGACGACGGAGGTCTCACCTTGTGCAAGTTGATGCCGCTTGATAATGATACGTGTGATGTCAAGATGCCATCGCTTAAGGGTAAGGCCTGGGCTAGCACAAATGGAAATTGGGTTGTTTATACTGGGTACAATTGCGTGTGGGAACTTGTGAATGTGTACACTCGTCAGCGGATTCCACTTTCAAAAATCTCAGAGTGCCCTGAGGTTGAGCACACAGATGATCTACGTACGTTCGAATACGATCATGGTGGCTGTCGTCTACGAAAGATAGAAATTTGTCGAGTTCCCAACCGCTCTTGGAATTACAAGAACTATGAAGTTGTTGCTATCTTTGACAAGCTTGTTGCCGTCGTTACTGATTCCACGGTTTGTCCATGGATATTGCTCAAAAATCAGTTTCTGTACACGGATGATGAGTACTATGATGCAATTGAATACGAGGATCTTGTGTTTGCTTCCACCACTCATGGCACTGCTTTTTCATGGGATCCTCGTAGTTTTGGTACGTTTGTCTTCCACCGTAATTATAATTGTTTCATCCACATGCATGCGGGTTATCAAGTTTCCCTTTACTAATTAACCTTCTTCTTGTGTTTCCAAGGTCCTGTGAACATTCCACCACCTATGGCTTGAAATTTTTTATAACCAAGGGGGAGATGATGATGGTGATGATCACGATCATGAGGACGAGCAGGACTTATATA
Source organism: Triticum dicoccoides (assembly GCF_002162155.2). Taxonomy (NCBI): domain Eukaryota; kingdom Viridiplantae; phylum Streptophyta; class Magnoliopsida; order Poales; family Poaceae; genus Triticum; species Triticum dicoccoides. The sequence goes on along the minus strand of NC_041393.1, from coordinate 518,602,847 downwards.
CTCTATGGCGCCTGGCAACTAATTCTGATGGATCACCTCTTCTTGTCTATATAAAGTGCACTAAGATTGTCGTCTCCCATGGTCGCCCTCTCCGGACCTATTCAAATACCCAGTGCAGGGTATTCAGGATGGATACTAGTGTCCTAGCCCCAACACCTTCTCCCTGGTACAGTATTGATAGTCTTGGAGAAAACTCGCTCTTCCTTGGACCAAACTATCCAATGATGGTTAAAGGCGATCCAGCTGTTGTTGACACAACATTACTACCATTTATGAGAAGCAATTGTATCTATACCTCGGACATTGCGGTGGTTCCCAACCTTGCTCCTGATATATGCCGCTTCAGCCTGGATGATCAGTCCTATGTTGCTCTCGGTATTGACAATAGCTACCCCTTCCCAGTGCACCTATGGTTCAAAGCAAGCGTTTCCAACACTGAGGATTGGTTGAGTTGAAGTTCTTTTCGTTGCTTGTTATTTGTTGTGTGATGAAAACTTCAGTATTTCCTAGAATGTTTTGTTGGAAATAATCTATAATCCAACATGTATCCTCATTGTCGTTGTGTGTTGATGACTTGTTGTATGTAATGAATGGTACATTTGCAAATGCATGTCATAGACTCAATTTATGAATGGTTTTCAAGTCACTTATTGGAGTGTGAGTACCGTAGTAGTATAGCCAGTATTCGGTTAGTATATGAAGTTTCCACATCACATAGAGCCAACCTAATATTGGAGTATGCTAGTCCTCCACCGGCGCGCCGCTTCAAATGGCGGACGAAGTGAGAGGTCGCGTCACCTTGTGTCCAGATCTGAGATGCCACGTGTACCAGATGAATGACTCCAAGTTTGACCACTGTGATGCTAGGTGCGACCTGAGGAACACTGTTGGAGAGACCCCCCCTCATAATTTTCCTACATTGGTCGTTTGATTCATAGGATAGAATGCTATAGGATTTTTTCCCTATGTAATCATGTTTTAATTGGCAACCTAGCATCCACTCCAACTTTTGTTTCACTTCCTTTGATCCTACGAAGAGAGTACTTGCTCTAAACGATGTGCCGCTACAAGAGCCACCTATATTAATTAACCATGCTCTAAAAAGGTGGAGCAGCTTTGGCTATAGTAGTACTGTACTAGGTTAGTAGGTGACCTTGCGTTTGGCTCTTCTCCTCTTCCGGAAGTCGAACAATAATGATGGTACTACAGTAGTACTTCTAGCAATCTGACACCAAATGAATTGATGCACGTCCACCGCTTGTAAGCAAAAGTTTCTCCTCGTGCCGCGAGCCACCACGCACGCATTGGCGATGGAGAAGGTAAGCAAGCTTGTCGTCGTTCTACGAGTTGACGGGACACATCAAAGTTATTAATAGTACTCTCTACAAAAAGGGCCGACCATGTCCATGGCTACCATCCCGTGGTCTCTCGTTGAGTATGTGCACTATTCACGTGCCATCGAGGAGAAAAAATATTGCGTAGTACTAGGTGCCATCAAAGTGCAGGACTCACTTACGCACTACATATCTCCATTTTCTTGCATGACACGCCACCTTGATGCTAGATGTCCCGTGTGTCATGGAGACATATAGTATGATTTTTAAAATGGAGGCATATAGATGTCCCACGTGTCGACAAAAGGATGAACAAAGCTCATGTCTTAAACGAAAGAGTGGAAGAAAATAGATTACCGACGATCGAGAAGGAGCAACAAACCTCGCGGTGGAGCGTCTGCACTCATAATATTTTATGTTATTCAGCGATATAAAATCAACAAAATCTCTCCATGTTCCTATACCATTCTATAGTATGAGAATAACTTTGAACGTAAGCCATTGATTCACTCTATCCAATGGCCACCGGAGATCTTTATGGCATTTGTTTTTCATCACCAGCATGTCGAGGTGAAATATGTGTAGGTTCAGTGGGTCCTCTTGCGTTTTCTTTGACATGTGAGACTGCATATGAGCAAACAGACGATGGGCTCCGCGCGTTTGCTGGCTCGCTGAGAAGCGAGATAGAGGAGGGCTGAGCACGGACTCCAGGAAATTTGTTCTACGTAACCAGCACATAAATATAGTGGGGTGGCATGGGCCATAACTAGCATTCATGTCTAGAAGTACGGCACACGCCACCCACAAGAGTCCCATCTGACACCAATTTTCTTGGAGTCCATGCTACAACTATCTCTTCTCCCTCCTGTTTTCTCAGCCATTGCGCGGTGGGCGGGGTGGGGAATTGCCAATAGTCGGTTTGCTCAACTACGGTCCCACTTGTAAGTCAAAATGCAACACAACACACATTCCCCTTTGAGCGGCGTGCCGGACCAACCGTGTGGGGGTGCGACGCGAACACGGTAGGCGTTTGCTTTTGAACTTGTAACTTTTAAAATTTGGTTCTACTCCATGGCGCGACCGATAGATAGAAATAACGATTTTCCCTAGAGTAATGAGATGTTTGGTTCTGGCGCGGTTCATGCATGGAGTATGTACAAAAATTATGAAGTTGATGTGAAAGGTAAGATAATTACTAGTGGTACCATATACTACTACATGGATTTGACGAAAAAATAAAGATCGTACGGATCCATCAATGACATCCTCACACCCTAGTGCACCGGGTCACCAACCGACGTGTGAGGAGCAGCGCCGTTGGCGACAAGCTCAACGTGCTTCTGAACAATGCCGTCCAAGGTTGCCCTATGGTCCAAGAAGGCCAGCATCCTATCGTCCTCCTCTTGCATGTAGTAGTCCTTGTGGACGATTTGCACGTAGACGTGGGTGATTATGTCGATGGTGTCTTGATGCGCCAGGCGCTGTGAGGCAAGCGCGACCTCGAGGTGGACATTCTCCGGCGCGACGACGGGCAGTCGCAGGGCCACAAGTGTGTCGAAGAGGTTGTCACCATAGAGGCCGTTGAGGGTGGCAAGCATCGCAGAGCCTGGGCGCATGGGCTGGAGGCATACGTCAAGGTTGTCCGCGAGCTTCTCGACGTCGGTGAACTTGTCGAGGAAGCCGACGAGGACCTCGTCGAACAAGGAGACAAAGCTGTCATCCAAGAAGCCCCTCGCCCTGGCGGCCTCAAGCACTACCTGGAGACGTTCCTCGATGCCGGGCTCTAGGCCAGCGTCGTGGACTATCTGGCACAGCCGGCTGATGCTCGCGCTCATCGCCTCCTTGGGTCTAGCTTCTAGTAAACTGATCTTGCGATTGGAGTGATCACTCTTGCCCTTGGTTAGGGTGCGTACGTGCGTAGGATTTCGTAGATTGGACTAGCGGGAGCCTTTATATGAGAAGTGCAGACTGCCTTGAATTCACGTGCATGTTGGCCATCTACTCCTCGCCCCTCTATTGGACCTGCCTTTGGCTGTATGACAGGTGAGCCAGCCACCCGTTGGGCCCATGTGTCATACACCCAAAGGCAGGTGCAGTAAGTCAATGAAGTTGCGTCCCCCTCCGTGCCGGTGCAGTATAGCCATCTCACTGGACCTCTAGTTGGGGCCAAACAAGAGAAGTTTGATGTTTACTAGTTTATTAGTCCCCTTTGCATTTTGCGCCAAGTTTTGGCCTTTGATTTAACTAATAAAATGTTAATGCATGTAACCAAAAATGTTGTGTAAGTCACCTTACGAAAACCAAATAATCCGAAAACACTTAGGCACGATACATTAACTCCCTCCTCGTTTCTTATTTCGTGACATATCAACCAATGAGAGATGTGGGCCGTGGATGCTTTCAATGACTTGAGACTACCAAACATCGCATGCAGTGGTTAGTTCATTGCATGTAATCCTATTAAGCAGCAAAAAGACATTAAGTTATCTCGCCGATAGGAATAAAACAATACACCATGTATTTATTTACAGAGGGAGTAGTACATTTTTGTGACATGCATTACTAGATATTGCTAGTCAAATACTAAATCCAGATGGACGTGATAGTACTACTAAATCCAGACGGTGGTGCTAGTACTAGTAGTAGTACTACTACCAATGTAGTGGCACTATACTACCCGTTGGTCAAATTATTACGTGCCGCTCCTCACAATGAAGTGAAAAGACAATGCGCCGGAGATGACACCTAAGTATAGGCGCCGTGTTCGGCATACCATAGTCAGCCTCACCATCTGCAGTCACTATCATCATGGCTGTAGACCTAGCCTGCTTACAACTAGTCAGGTTCGACATAATTTCCCGTGCCTAGATGCCCTTGCATTGCACAGAACACCAAAATTGGGGGGTGGAAGGCGCCGGCAGCGGCTATCGCACAAGATTTTTCCATGGCCTTCTAGATGTGGTGGGGAGGAGATAAGGCTGATTGTGAGAGACAAGGAGTGGTTTGTAAATAGGGAAAAAGTGCGGGCATCTTTTTGCAAAACTGGAGAAGTTTGGTTTGTATGCGTCAGATCTAGATCCGATGGCTATTGGTGAAAGATGGTAGGCACAACATCATCACCAACTCAGGACCTGTTTGATTCAAAGGATTTTCAAAACGCAGGAATAGGACACGGCAATATTCCAAGTTTCAAACTGATATTACAAATGTTAAGAACTTTCGTTACATTAGGTGGATGTAGCATTATCGTACAAACTTAAAATCCACCGCCCTGACAAATAAGTTTTCGAGTCTCTGGCCACTTGATGTTTCAAAAACAAATTCAGCTTCTGCGGAGACTTTGTCATTTAGGCTTAGATGCTTGCGGTGATCAGCACGCCATTCATTGTTGCGCCAGAGAACGCCAAACCTCATTACCTTGAGCACACTTGCCTCCAGAACAAAGAACCTGACCAATTTTATCTCAAATGTGCTGGCTCGGTAGTCGATCAAATCAATTTCTGTAAGATGGAGATCAAGGCAGTCGATGAGATTGTTATAGTGCAGCACATTTTTTACTTTCGGGTCTTTTTTATCTGCAAAAGAAGAGAACATATTAGAGCAGCTCATTGTATAAGATTGTTGTGTCCTCAAGAGGTACCAATATCATTCGCTCATACGATAGGATTGGCTGGCTAGTGATACTTTTTTACTCTCTCTGTCTCTGTCTTTCTCTTTCCTCTCATTTACCTAGGAGCACGTGAAGAGCTTGTGCATTTGTTGCCTTCCACTATGTGGCCGATGCCATATTTTGCAAAAGTATGCCACATAATACGCATCAATGTAAAATCAAAAGATTTTGGCACTGCTCTCACGATGTGAGAGAGTTGGCACTGTTGTGCACACAGACCCACATGTATAAACAAATCAATCAAACCAGCTACACCAGCCTCTCACTCTCCTAAACAAGTGTTTTTTATTGCCTTAGTCCTCTCTCTCTCTCTCCCAGGCAAGTGTTTTTTCATTGCGTGAGTTAATTTGGCACCGGAGCAAAGTAGGTGATCCAGATTGGCACACCAGATGAGCAATGGACAGGCATTGATGCCAAATGCATCACAAGTGAATTTGGCACGTGTTTTGGCCTACATAGTGGAGGGTCGTTATAGCCCACTTTTGTACTACCTCATATTTAGTATAAAATTTTGACAATAGATTTACCTAAGAAAATGCCAACACATGTCACTAAAAATTATACCATTTGAAAATATGTACAAATATGAATCTAACAATATAGTTCTTAGTGACATGCATTAACATTTTGTCAGTTAAATCTATGGTCAAATTTTGATACTACAAAATAGGAAGAGTAAACCAGGACGGAGGTAGTACTTGCTCTTAGGGTAACCATAGAGTTACTAGAGTAGTCTAAGTTACTTTCCACTATGACTAGCCAAGGCTACTATAGTAGTACAACAAAAAAGCGATGCAGGTGATCATGTGAGAAAAAAATACTAAAAACATTTCTTTCCGTGCAGTGCGTAAATGCAGTTTTGAACACTACACTTGTCATCGTAATTTGGAAGAAATACAAAAAAAATGAGCTATGTTGTGATTACCGTTTACTAATAGGAAAGAAGTTTCACCTCGATGAGTAGCTTCTCCGTGCACGGAAAGCATGTAAGGAATCCAACAACTTGATCCAGATTTGGGCCGATAGATTTTATTGCCAAGATCTTCACTGCGTGCATAGACTGGGTCAAGCTTGTGGGAATCATTTTCTGGAAGACGGTCATAAATACATCAAGAAGAAATTTAAAATTGTGAATTTCAAGAAGAAGGAGAAGAAGATGACTGATGTACCTGAATGATTACAGATCCAATAAAGAGTTTGGAGAATTTGGCTGTCGGGTACACCAACATTGTCAATTTCGGTGCGTCAATGACCCTGATTTTTGTTGGACCTTCTAGATCCGATGCAAGCAATCTCTCAATGAACAGCGCATTCTCAATGACCATAACGTGGAACAGCTGGAGTGATCTCTTCCCAATTGATGTCTTGTTGCGGGGCCAGCAAGACACATAAATCCATCGGAGATTCATCGAGGCAATGTGGAAGCTAATGAACCCGTGGATCTGCTCAAGACGAAGGTACTCGAGCGCAATATAGCTACGGAGCAGGTGCTCCATAGCCTTCTTAGAGATGACAACGTCGAAGAGGTCAATCTGCTTGAGTTGAGGGAGAAGAAGGGCGGGCACAACATTAATCTCGGGAAGATAGCAGGAGCTGAAGCTGGCGCGACGCAGCGTTGGCGTGAGGCGGAGCGCGGATGGCTGCAGAGAGCGACATCGTCTAGCTTCAAAGCTGAGCTCCTCGAGCTGATCTAGGGCGGGGGATAAGAACCACTCGTCGAACTTGGGTTAGACCTTGCAGTTGGTACTGAACATGCAGATGTCAAGGCGTCTGGCTGGCCTAGGGGTGCGATGAAAGGATCTTGGAGACTGCGGCCATGCGTTTGCAATCCCTGTCACAGAGGCAACTGTCGACGATGAGGTTGAGGGGGACACTGCTCTAGAGGGGGCGCCACTGCCGGGAGAGCAGGGCGGTCCGCATGGCATATTTGGTGGGGAGGAGGCCGATGATGACGAGCAGCATGTCATCGGGGAGGTTGCTGATAAAGTCCAGGCTCGCTGGATGCGGTTTTCGCTCGAGCCGCCTCCGCTTGTTGGCTGCCTCGCTGTCCATCTCAACCGCCAGCGATGCTGGTGTACACGTGTGATGGTGTGTGTTGTGTGCTGAGTGTGCGCGAGTGCGTCCTTCTGTGCATGCCGCCGCGTAGTGGTGAATTGTGCGTGAGTGCGTCCTTCTGTGCATGCCGCCGCGTAGTGGTGAATTGTGCGTGAGTGCATCCTTCACGCGGAAGAAGTGTGTCTTCAATGCTCCCTCAATTTACTAGCGTGCGGGGTTCTACCCCAAGTGGTTTCAACTTTGTTTACTTCACCGCGTGTCAGATGGGCCTCTAGTTTACTTATTTTCACCCACTGCCACATGGGCCAGCACACGAAGATACAGAACACGAGCTGACAAGGCAACATGTGGACTGGTTGACCGGTCAACTAAACAATATACGAAGCTATACGCTGACACAGTGAGCGTATAATCCGTCGGTATAGCGAGTTCGAGTGAGAGGGGAGGCCCGTGAGAGATAGCAGAGAGAGAGAAAGAGCTACTCCCTCCGTTCGACAATGTAGTTCCAACATTATTTTAAAGTCAAACTTTTGAAACTTTGACCAAGTTTATAAAAAAATTACTTGTATCTACAATACCAAAGATAAATGATAGTATGAAGTAAGTACATATTGTCATGAATCTAATGATCGTTCCAAATGTAAATGTTTTTCTCCACATATACCTAGTCAAACTTTTCTGAGGTTTGACTTTTCAAAACATCCATATGCTTATGGACGTGAGAGAGTCCCTAATTAGAGAGAGAGAGAGAGAGAAAGAGAGTGAAATAGAAAGAGTGAGTGAAAAAAGTGTGTGTGCGTGTGTGAAGGAGACATGAACAACACACGATAAAAGTAGAGAAAAAGTGTGTGTGTCTTATGCAAACATATCACACATGCATATTCGACAACGGAAGCAAGGAGAGGAGATAGTGTGTGGTTGTTTGCAACCGAGAGACCCCTAGCACGTGGCCAAGAGGGGTCTGACAAACAAGGGAGAGAGGTCGAGAGAGATGTACGGAGAAAATGCATACATGGGGAGGAGAGAGTGTATGTTTGTCATAGAGAGATCCCCTGGAGATCGTGATGGGACTACATGGGTGGGAGATCGAGTGACAAGGTGTGCGCACGATATAAGATACCCCGAGAGATATCGAGATAGACGTATGGATGGAAGGAGACAATACGTGTGTTCCTGATGGCTAGTGAGAGATAATCATACTTAGGGGGGGAGTGCTTGCGCCTATGACGGAGTGAGGGAGTATCGTACTTAGGGGGTGCATGTCACAGAGAGAGAACAAGGGCAGAGAGTGTTGGATGGGTCTATATGTATAGCGCGAGCGAGACATGTGTATGTGTGAACCAGGGAGATATAAAGTTTGAGAGAGATAGAGGAGCCCCGATAAGGCTGAGTGGTGCGTCAGATAGCTGAGAGGGGGAAAGAGATATTCCATCCGCTCGATAATATAGTGCATGTAAATTTTTTAGAAGTCAAACTCTGAAAACTTTGATCAGGCTTACGCAAATGTTATTTAGATCTACAATACCAAAGATACATCATACGAAACTACATATCATGGTGAATCTAATGGTATATGTTTGCCGTTCTAGATGTAATTGTTTTTCTCCACGTACATGGTCAAACTTTGTGATGTTTGACTTTTCAATAAATCTATATGCTATGGACCGAAGAGAGTGCCTAAGTTGAGAGACATCAAGTGCGTGTGAAGGAGAATGAGTAACTGTGCAAAAAAGAGTATGTGTGTGAAAGAGAAAGTGACAACAAATGATAAATTAGAGTGTGTGTTTTTCCTTTCTTATACGAACATATCACGCATGCATGTCCGAGATAGAAAAGCGAGGCGAGGAGATACACGAAGATAGCTAGTGTGTGATTATTTGCAACGAAGAGAGACACCCCTATTCCACATGTCCATTAGAGGTCTGGCCAACAAGGAACGAAGGTCGAGAGGGACACATGGAGAACATGGACGCATGGGGAGGGATAGGGGGTGTGTTTGTGATAGAGAGATCCCCTTGAGATCGTGAGGGGACTATATGGGTGGGAGATCGAGGGAGGTGTGTGCGCGAGAGAAAGATGCCCCGAGACAAATCGAGATAGACCATGCACATGTTTGTGATGGAGACTAAGATTAGCTAGTCATATACATATAGGGGGGACTGCGTGTGCCTACAATTGAGTGAGAGATCATCATACTTGGCTATCTAGGCATGAGATTGTGTGTGTGTGTGTGTGAGATGAAGAGAGAACGAGGGAGAGAGATAGAGTTTAGATGGGCCTATCAAGTGCGAGTGATATATGCATGTGTATGTGTGACCCAGGTAGATGGAGAGTTTGAGAGAGAGGGGGAAGAGCTCAGAGACGACAGAGTGGTGCGTGAGAGAGTTATGGGCAATGAGCCAAGGAATTTGTGTATGTACGATGAGTGCACCCAAGATATCTAGCTTGGACTAGATAATCATACATAGTGTGCGAGAGAGACCTATAGATGGAGTATATATGCATGAGAACTAGAAAGACCTCCCCCCACCCACAGACACACACAAAGAGAGAGAGATGGAGAGAAAGGGAGAGGGACCAACAAGGTTTGTGTGTTGGATGCGTGTGACAGAATTGAAGATTGTCGACGCGCGCGCGCGCGCG
>NC_041393.1:518583529-518592958 GCF_002162155.2 Triticum dicoccoides | reverse complement strand
AGAGAGAGAGAGAGAGAGAGAGCAGGAGTCCAGGAGAGGGGGAGGCCGCGTTTTATGCATCAAAGACTGATATAAACCATGTTTCGATATAAACTTGCATTCAAATATTTAAATTGGAGAATATGTTGTCTGCAATCAACACAGTATATCAAACAAGTTCATTAATTTGACTTTCAACATGTTCATGGAGTACTATAATACTGTACAACATGCTACTCGATTGAGGTGTTCAATTTTGGAATTAGTTCACTATTTTGACCTGGTGAACGAGCTATTCATTGAATCAAGATATTTCATTTTGGGTTTGATTCCCATTTTTGAGTGGGTCAACTTTTGTCATGTAGTAAATCGCTAGCAACGAGCATGTAAAAACACATTACTCCCGAGCATCATCTCTCCATCTAAAAAAGAAGTGGCAAGATAGACGTGGATGCTCATTCTCCCAAAATTTGAATGAACCATTAAACATCCTCTGCTCGGTGGACTTCGCCTGAGAAAATAAATGGGAGACGCGAAATTACCGGCCTATGTGGGACACACATCAATTGGCCCGTTGTACATTGAGGGTAGGTCCGTAACTTCATCCAAGCGCGCCTTCTCGTTGGCCGAAATGACATGTGCCAAATAATTCATAAACCATGGTCGGCAAAACACGCGCTCCTCGCCTGAAATAGCTCATGCCCACTATTTCAAAACACGCTCTCCTCACCCGAAAATCACTTGTGCCCACTATATTTCAAAACACGCCCTCCTCGCCCGAAATCGCTCCCGCCCACTAGTTTGGGAGAAGGAAAGTTACTCTACTATCCCCGACCCTTAGTACACAGACCCAAGCCGAGAAGCCTAAAGGCAGGGGTAGAACTATAACCCCCCATCCCACACACACACACACATTTCAGACAAATGCGTCCGTAAGACATGGTTCCACTCCCCTCCCAATCCCCCCCCCCCATTCATACCTCGTGGGCGCCAAATCACCTTCTCCCCGGAAGCTCCCTTCTCCCAAGCCGCGAAACCTCAGCCCCTCCTCCATGGTTCCCCCCACCGCACCAATTTCACAACTGCCCTCCTCCCTAATGCCGGAGACACTATCCATTTGTCGTCGTGCACTGGGCCGTGTGCCTCTTACTCCATGCTGCTGGAGCTGCCTCAACGACTGTCGCGTGAACCGTACTGGAGACGATTCACCCCCACCATTGTTCAAGGCGCCGGAGTGGCTCCAACTTCGGATCCGTCCAGAGTCCCGGTGCTGCTTCCCCGTAGCCATCGACCGTCGCGACATCGCTGCTTCCCTGTTGCCGGTCGCCACTGCAACCGCACCAGCCTCATCGACTCGGCAACTGGAGCTGTCTATTTCGCCATGCCGCCAGATAGGTCGCACCCTCATCTCAAATCACTTTATTTAGGCATCAGTTGTCTGATTTTTTATTATGGGCCAATCAATTCCTAATGGGAAGCAGCACCCCTCGAGGCAGCGGAGCTCCTAGGCTGCTGGTTGGCTAGTGTCTAACGTAAGGGTGCAGGGACGCAAGTTCATTGTGGAAGCAGCGCTTAGATGGCTATCTTAGAGTTGCGTGGGTTGAAGGTATTGCCGCCACCGGATCTGGATGACGGGGAGTCTTTGTGGATTGGCCCGGGGGCGGCGCAACCATGGCAGTGTGGTGGGGTGAGGTGCTGGGTTTTGGCCGGGGCCATGGACGGCGGAGGCAAACTGCTCTGCCGTTGGTCGCTGGCTCTTCAGGGAAGATTCCGAACAGTGTCATCCGGGAGGCACAAGACGACCATCAAGCCATCCGGCATAGATCGGATAGTACCAAAATAAAATAAAATCGTGTGAACCCAATTTAGTCTTCAGTCAACAAATGTGTGACCACTCTCGTACCTTGATGTTGATCTCTTAGTGTATTTCTTCAGATCAAAGAGATGTGTCGTTCTTAACATTATGCGTTATCTGCATCTTCAACCACACCGTCTTCTGACTCACCGCAGCTACTCCAACCAGGGAAGCATACACCTGAAGGGAGCTATAGTACCCACTCAACAGTAACCTGCATCGAATGCGCGTGCCCGACATCGACAGCCACAACAACTGCAGGGCCATCGACAAGTCGGCACATGATGCTCACTCCTATGGATGGTGGCCAGATAGGTTGTACCCTCGTCTTACTTGTGTGCAACATTTATGGCTTTGTTATTCATCTAAGCATGGAAAATAGATTATCACATTTCACTATATTCATGCTGATATCTGACGGGTCTTGTTCAGGAGTTAAGGTTGTTCCATAGTTCAGCTAAGATACTTGTTCTTCAGGTAACGATGTTCCATAGTTATCATCCATCAGCCAATGCTATCCCACATGCTGGTGATTATAGTATTATACCACTTCTAGTATTACCTATGTTGTTCTTTAATACTTTTGTGTGCCATCTAGTTAATCTGAGTACAAACGATACATATTCTGTAGCTTTCATATGTGTTCTCCCTTTAGTTTTTGAGACCTGTTACTGCTAGCTAACCCCATTCCTTCTATTTATGTCGTCTCCTACAGGCACTCATTACATAAATCTAACTACTAGTTGTCTTCCATGCATGTCAGATATAATTGCACACACTGATATATCCACAAGAACCTCACGGAGCAATGTAAAGGACAATAAACTTGATGTCCATGATACCCAATATGATGGAACATGTAAAGGCAGTTCTTCACAAGACTTGCGGAAATATGATGAATCCTCTTCACCCCACAAGGTCCTTGCTCTAACTTGGCCCATGATATGGGTACAACATACATATAATGTCCTGGAGTGTATCTACTATGTTGCAATGCCATGTGCTTAGCATGCTGATCATGCATGTAAATATGTCATGCCTTCCTGTTTTTCAGTACCTATTCCATTCATGATAAAATGTTTTCAAATTCAAGTACTGTCATTCTACTCTATCACAATGACATCTGCTTAATTTGGACATCATGCTTCTGAATATCTTATGCATTTTTATTCATCAGTATGTACTTCATCTGTCTACCATACCATGTTTTTTTTACATTAAAGTGTTGTTCTAGTGCTCTGTTGCAATGCCATCTTAGTTTCCCAATCATACACGTGTATGTTGCCTTAGTTTTTTCTGTACGTATTCCGCTAGCATACAGTTTTACATTCAACTAGTGTTTTTTTACTGTGTTGTCCTGTCGTATCCCTAGCTCTTACACCATACTCCCTTCGTCTGGATTACATGTTGCCGAAATGGATAAAAAGGATATATCTAGAACTGAAAAACGCCTAGACCCATCCATTTTTTTCCGGATGGAAGGAATACATGTCAATATGCCATGCCTTTCTATTCTTCAGTACCTATTCCATCTCTCCGTTGTAGCATGTTTTATAATTGAAGCACCATTCTTCTATACAAGGCATGCAAGGGGAAGACGACTATGTTAGAATATGAAGGGTTACAAACAAGGTCTTTGCAAAAGATCCAAACGGCAGGAAATAATAAACCAACTCTAGTTTTTATAGATATCGCTCCAGCACTGAGAAACCCAACTCCTACTGATAATAAGCAGATTCCAGTGGCCACAGAACTAGTCCGCTCCAGTCCAGCAAAAATATGTCAACTCCATTCTAAGAAGCGTGTGCTTATCCTCGCATCATGAAATTTTATAGCATGCTGATCATATTTTCTACATGTTTCTTACCCATCTCTCTTTTAGAAAATAAGCTTAACAGATAGAAGAATTTCTGCACTGGTATCGTCTGTGAGGAAAGATTCTTGCAGGAATTCTCTGTGCTCCTATGCAGATGTAAGTACCTGTTGTATATCACTATATTTTTACATCATCATGTATTTTCTTAATCGGCGTGAATCCAACCTTTATATGATCTAAATTTAGTTGTAGCAAAATGTATGATTAAAGTCCACAATGTTGATTTTTGTAAGGAAAACTGCGTCATAGTTTTGAATCCTGAGTTGCATGAGTGTACTATCTCATATCAGTGGGTTTGAATACTTTGGTTCTGCAGTGGGTTTTCAGTGTTTTTTTACTGTGTTGTCATGTTGTATCCCTAGCTCTTACATCATACTCCCTCTGTCCGGATTACATGTTGCAGAAATGGATAAAACTGAATGTATCTAGAACTGAAATACGCCTAGACCCATCCATTTATTTCCGGATGGAGGGAATACATGTCAATATGTCATGCCTTTCTATTCTTCAGTACCTATTCCATCTTTGTTGTAGCATGTTTTATAATTGAAGCACCATTCTTCTATATAAGGCATGCAAGGGGAAGACGGCTATGTTAGCATCTGAAGGGTTACAAACCAGGTCTTTGCAAAAGATCCAAATGCCAGGAGATAATAAACCAACTCCATTTTTCATAGATACTGCTCCCGCACAGAGAAACCCAACTCCCGCTGATAATAAGAAGATTCTAGTGGCCAAAGAACTAGTCCTCTCCAGTCCAGCAAAAGAATGTCAACTCCATTCTAAGAAGCGTGTGCGTATCCTCGCATCATGAAATTTTATAGCATTCTGATTATATCTTCTACATGTTTCTTACCCATCTCTCCTTTAGAAAATAAGGTTAAATGATAGAAGACTTCCTTCATTGGGATTGTATTCAAGTAAAATATCTTGCGGGAATTCTCTATGCTCCAATGCTGATGTAAGTACCTGTTGTATATCACTATATTTTTACATCATCATGTATTTTGTTAATCAGCGTGAATCCAACCTTTATCTGATCTAAAATTAGCTGTAGCAAAATGTTAAAGGCGCCAATGTTGATTTTTGTAAAGAAAACTGCCTGGTAGTTTTGCATACTGAGCTGCATGAGTGTACTATATCATATCATGCACATTACTGAATTGTAGTGCTGCTCTGGTTGCCCATTCATTCATTGTGTCAATGTTGCTTTCGTATTACCTTACCTAGCTGATGATAGCTATGCCATATTGTGTTAATTTGGTGTAGGCTAGTTGCCCAAACGTTCTTTATGTCAATGTTGCTTTCCTATTATCTGACTTGGCCAAAGATAGCAATGCTAGTGTGTTAATTTGGTGCAGGCTGCTGAAGATAAGAAGACAAACTCTGAAAACAGCAAGGCAACCCCATTGTTTCTTTCCAATAAATCTAGGCCAGGTAATATGGCAATAACTCATGATTAATCTGTTTGGTTTCCCTCCTAATTTATGTTATGATGCAGTGGTCGAGACACTCTCCACTATCAATAATACATGCCTGCCAAAATCACCATCGGAATCTGTTCAGTATCCTCTGTCTCGAATGCAACGGAAAAAATGTATGTTTGTGAACCAATTAATGGCTGAAGCAATGATGGAAATGGTGGAGGAATCAGAGTTGCAGATTCATGCGCAACAACAACTGATCAATATTTTCAGAGACAGTGTAGCAAAGCAGCAAGAACTTGCCCACATGCTTATGGGCGTCATCCGTGCTGAGGTTGCAGATTGTGACGTTGTAGATTGTTAGGTTCTGTTAATTTATTTGCACTAGCTTCAATCTTTGATTGCCCAGTGGATGTAATTTCCTGTAATATATGCTGGATGCACAATGTTTTTCGTTGTATGCCATACCTTTGCTTGATCGGTTTTGTGCCTATGCATAACTGTTCGTCGTAATGGGCTCAAATTATCTAATTTGGCCTAAAGACATGTACAAACTTTAGTGGGTCCATTAAGTTAATGGGTCGTTACCAGGCCGAAAGTTAATGGTTGACCCTCTTACCTCCCAGGTCGTTAACAGGCCGACAATGAAGTAGGCAACAGGTGGGCCCATTTCATTTCATGGGCCGTTAACAGGCCGTTACTAAGTTCGGGCTACATATGGCCCAACTATACTATGGGCCTTTAGCAGGCCGAAAGAGACAGCGGGCTCGTACTGGACCATGAAGAGCATGGGCCGCTAAGAGGCCGAAAGTCAGGTCGTGGTGCAAATGGCCCAACTGTGTTGTGGGCCTTTAGCAGGCCGAAAGAGAAACCGGGCTGGTATTCGACCATGAAGGGCATGGGCCGTTAAAAGGCCAAAACTCAGGTCCGACTACAAATAGCTCAACTCATTTATGGTCCGTTAACAGACTGAAAGGCACACAGGGTCGGGAATTGGCCCAACACTTAAATGGGTCGCTAAAAGGCCAAAACTCAGGTCCAACTACAAATGGCCCAACTGATTTATGGGTCGTCAATAGGATGAAAGACACACCGGGCCAGAAATTAGCCAAACATTTAAATGGGTCGCTAAAAGGCCGAAAGATGTACATCCTGAAAATTGGCCCATCCATTGAATGGGTCATTAACAAGCCGAAATCTCATCGGGCCGATATTGAGCCCAAATATATAGCAGGCTGTTAACAGGCTCGAACTGATGATGGGCTGCAATGGTTTCAAATCTTTAACGGGATGTTGATGGGCCAAATTGGCACATCTCTAATGGGCCGTGGGCTTAAATGGACCTGACATGTGGGCCAGCCTGCTAATTTTTACTGGGCCGGTCTTTTTCACTGGGATGGGCTACTGTTGGGTCGTGCCACGTGTCGACCTATCATAGGTGCCTCTTGTCCAATGAGTGGATGACATCTGTCCCAACGATGAGGCAACACATGTTTCCTCCGGCCAATGATGATTTTACACATGGAAAATCCCCATTGGTCAGGGCTGTTAACGGGTTATCGGATCCAAACCGAACCTGATAGCTTAACAGCATTTTGTTACGGTGGATGCCACGTGTTGGTCACCCTTGATGAAAGCACTTATGTGACACGCAATTTATCCTTATGGAAGTGGACACTTCCGTGATGATAATTTTGGTAATGTCATGGAACACTTCTACGACAACACATGTATGACTATCTTGATTTTGTCATAAAATCGTCATGGATGTACATGTATCACAAAAAATACGACCTACTGTGACAAACATGTATAATCATGGAAGTGTATTTTTTTGTAGTGGGTGTTGATATAGAAGCCCTCCATGATCGAATCCCCCTCCTGCAGGACGCCGGAAATGGCCCCTAGATGGGATCTCACGGGTACAGAAGGTTGCGGCGGTGGAAAAGTGTTTTCGTGGCTCTTCCTGATGGTTTTGGGGTATAAGAGTATATATGGGCGAAAGAATTAGGTCAGGACGCTCTGAGGGGTCCATGAGGTAGGGGGCGTGCCCTTACCCCCTGGGCGCGCCCTCCACCCTCGTGGCCGCCTCGTTGAGTCTCCGACTTCATCTCCAAGTCTCCTGGTTTGCTTCTGGTCCAAGAAAGATCATCCCGAAAGTTTTATTCCGTTTGGTATTCCTTTTCTGTGGAACTCTAAAACAGGCAAAAAACAGAAACTGGCACTAGGCTCTAGGTTAATAGGTTAGTCCCAAAAATAATATAAAATAGCATATTAATGCATATAAAACATCCAAAACAGATAATATAATAGCATGGAACAATCAAAAATTATAGATACGTTGGAGACGTATCATCTCCCCACCTTTATATAGGTGTGGAGGTGGCTGGTGGATTGACCTCCAAGGTCCTAGGGTCGTTGGCCAAGGGGGGTTAGGAAATCTCACCTTTCCTTCCCCACCAATCGCTATCCCCCTTTTTAGGGATCATGATCTTATCCCCTTGGCATATGATACTATTCCCTTTAAGGGAGGATCTTGGTGCACCTAGACCAGGGTTGTGGGGACTTTCCCCACTACCCACGTTCATGTGGGTCCCCCATGCTGGTGGGCCCACTCCAGAACCTTCTAAAACCTTCCTGGTACAATAACGAAAAAACTCAAACTTTTTTCCGGAACCCCAATTACAACTTTTCATATACGAATCTTTACCTCCGGACTATTTCGGAGCTCCTCGTGATGTCCCGGATCCCATCCGGGACTCTGAATAATCTTCATACTATCCACTATTAATATCTCAATACTGCCCTAGCACTACCGAACGTTACGCGTGCGACTCGACGGGTTCAAGAATCATGTAGACATGACCGAGACTCCTCTCCGGTCAATAACCAATAGCGGGACCACGATTGATTCCTACATATTCCATGAAGATCGTTATCGATATAACCACAATGTTGTCGGATAGGGGGCTTCGCAGACCCAAGAAGGTTCAAACTCTGGGGCGTGTGCAAAGATCTCAACCTCTCAAGTCTCAAGCTCATCACCCTGCAACCTAGCCTCATCGGGTATGCACTCACACGCAGAAGATGACAAACACAACAGTTTACCCAAGTTCGGGCCACCTTGCGGTGTAAAACCCTACTCCTGCTTTGTGGTGGATTGGTCTCATGAGGGGTTGAGGATGAAGAAGTACATTGGATGAACAATCTTACGAGGGCTACCGTGGTGAGCGTGGGAAGGATCCGATCCCTCCCTATGGTGGTGGCTAACCTATATTTATAGTGGCATCGGTCCTCTTCCCTCAAAACATAGGCGGGAATGGATCCCACAATGGCCAATTCAAAAGGGGACAAGAAGTACATCTAATCCTAACGAAAGGTGGTCTTCGCATGCAAAGCTTCTGGTTGTGATGTAGCGGTGGGCTCAGTGATGACATCTGCCCTGCTGAGCTCGTGGTCTTAGTCTTGTTGCACTGGAATGGAAAGCTTTGGGGGACTCCTCGGGAACCCGCACTCATCCTTGCTCCCTTAGCACCGAAAGGGAAACTGTCTCCTTTGCGCATGTCGGCGCCCGCCTGGCCATGGTCATCATGGCTCATGTCATCGCAGCCTCATGAGGCTGGGTACCTGCATTGAAATATCCGCTCCTTGGGAGGCAACCTGAGGAGGCCGCCCCCTTGGGAAGTCTTGGTGTTAACAGCCTCAGGAGGCCAGGGCCCTTGCGAGGGTCTTGTCTTGGAGGTCTTGCCATTGTGCCGTACCGGGCCATCAGGGAAGCAATGCCATGGGACGCAGGCTGGCAGATCTGGGTACCCCCGTTCCCAGAACACCGACAGTATCCCCCGGACCCAAGGCGCGCTCGGGCTGGCTTCGAGGCGAAGCGAAAGAGGAAATGCAGAAGCGCCATGGGCCCCAACCACCCGCGGGCCAAGCTCCACATGTGGCTCTTGATGGGACGCGGTCGCCTCTGCTCCCCCACGTCGCCTCGGCAAGTGCCGAGGCTGACAAAAGACTGGCGCACGCCTGCATGGCCGTCATTGCATGAACACGAGGGGGTGCCGGTTGGCCTCCAACTGCCTATAAGAGGGTGAGGGAGACGGAGCTCCCATGGCAACTTCATCCTCCTGCTCCTCATTCCTGCAGCAACATGCATGGCCCTGGTGAGGAGGTTCTCCGTCGCTGAGAAGGGGAAAGCTCCACTGGAGAGGGCAGTGTTGCCTCTGCCAAAGAGAGGGCGAGGCCATCCTCGCAAGATCACCGCGAGGGCGGCGGTGGTTCCCCAGGGGCTTGAGCGA
>NC_041393.1:518521705-518583250 GCF_002162155.2 Triticum dicoccoides | reverse complement strand
TCATGGTCACGGAGGGAGGCAGGCGATGGCCGCCCTACCACCTCACCCACGGGCCCATACTAATGCCATGGCCGGCGAGTTTGTGGTGTGGGTGGCGATGCTGCGGCGCACCTGGATCCGGCTCCCACGGCCCCTGGCGGATGACCTACTAGCGAGGGGAACCGTCGAGCTCTGGCTATAGCATGACAGGTGCTGCAACCAGTCCTTGTAGGCAGAGGTCGAAGCCAGCTTCTCCGATGACGTCTTCATGACCTAGGGATGGGGAGCGATTGCCCATTTGTGTGGCTTGAAGAGGAGGTATGCCCTCCACTTCAATTATGATGGGCAACGGCACTCTCCTTCAAGTGCTACCCAGTGGGCGGCAACATGGCAGCGAGGCCCTCAACAGTGAACTTGCCCTTGGTCGCACCGGCGACACCTCCATCACTGGTGGCACCCCCTCTGAGAATAGCTCAAGCGACGACGACTACAAGGAGTTGCCATGCCGCTGTGCTGGGGTCAAGGAGGAGGAGGACACTGACTAGGTGCCGCGGTGCCAGAGCCGGTGCCTCCTGAGCCTCAGTCCTCTGAGGCTTTCTTTTTTCTCTAATTCTTGTATCAAGATCATAAGGGGCCCGCAGGGCATGTAGGAATCATGGCGCTTGCGCTATTATATTTATGTTTCCAGCTCATGCTACGTTCGCGTTCTTCACTCAGGCACGGGTCCCCTTTTTTCTCTCGTGGTGGTTCAGTGCTCTACGTTGATAGGTCCCAGTCTCCAAGCGAGCTTCAGCCATCCCTGGTATGCCAGGTCGCTATACCGTGGTCAAGGCTAGGAGGTGAGCGACCTGAGGTCCGGTAAGAGCCCCTGGAATGCGATGCTCAGGAGGTCCCCTTTGGCATGCAAGCGGCTCCCGAAAGATTAAGAAGGGGGGATTCCTTGCCCGAGCAATGCCGCGAAAAAACAAAGTGCTAGTGGTAAGGCTCATGATGGCGTGTATAGGATAACTTAGCTTGGCGAGCTCGCGGTCCACGGCGGTCCTTTCGTTATAAGGGCGAGCTTTCTTGGAGCTTTTTATCCTGCACGTGTTCCCTGTCCTATAATAAATTAAGTAAGTCCCACTAGGGGTGAATGAGGAAACTGATGCCCATCATATTCCGAAAAATGCTAGCGGTGTTGGGACATGCCTCTCTCTCTCTGTACTCCTCTATGAGGTTTGCAACCCCTTTTCTTGCCCACCATGATGCTTTACATCCTCGGGACCCGGCCCTCGAGCAGAGTGATACGTCCATTTTGCATCATGTTTACCTATTGTTATTTATAATGCTTTTATGCATAATAATGCTTTTTGGAGTAATCCTAATGCCTTTTCTATCATAATATGCATGGTTCACACAAAGAGGGAGAATTCCGGCAGCTAGAAATCTAGACCTGAAAAAGCTATGTCAGGCCACCTATTCTGCACAACTCCAAATGAGCTGAAACTTCACAAAGAATTTATATGGAACAAATAAGAAATAATGGAGCAAATAACTACCGGCGGGGGGCCACCTAGTGAGCACAAGACACCAGGGCACGTCAGGCCCCCAGGCTCACCCTGGTGGGTTGTGCTCAGCCCAGCCCACCTTCGGTGCCCCTCTTTTGGTATATAAGTCATTTTGACCTAGAAAAATAAGGGGGGACTTTCGGGATGAGGCGCCGCCGTCTTGAGGCGGAACTAGGGCAGGAGCACTTTTGCCCTCTAGCGGAACGATTTCGTCGGGGGAACTTCCCTGCCGGAGGGGGAAAGCATCACCATCATCATCACCAACAACTCTCCCATCTTGGGGAGGGCAATCTCCATCAACATATTCAATATCACCATCTCCTCTCAAACCCCACTTCATCTCTTGTGTTCAATCTTTGTACTGGAACTATAGATTGGTGCTTGTGGGTGACTAGTAGTGTTGATTACATCTTGTACTTGATTACTATATGGTTTATTTGGTGGAAGATTATATGTCCAGATCCATTATGCTATTTAATACCCCTTTGATCTTGAGCATGATTATCATTTGTGAGTAGTTACTTTTGTTCTTGAGGTCACGGGAGAAATCTTGTTACAAGTAATCATGTGAATTTTATATGTGTTCGATATTTTCATGGTATATATGTTGTGATTCCCTTAGTGGTGTCATGTGAACGTTGACTACATGACACTTCACCATACTTGGGCCTAAGGGAATGCATTGTGGAGTAGTTATTAGATGATGGGTTGCGAGAGTGACAGAAGCTTAAACCCTAGTTTATGTGCTATTCCGCAAGGGACTGATTTGGATCCAAAAGTTTAATGCTATGGTTAGAATTTATTCTTAATACTTTTCTCATAGTTGCGGATGCTTGCGAGGGGTTTTGAAAGTGCTAGTTATCGACTAGAGGGGGGTGAATAGGCGATTTTTATCAAAGTCTTCAAAACGTGGAAGTTTCGAAGACAAACAATAGAAATGACCTAATTGATATGCAGCGGAAGATAAACTACAACAAGCAAGCCATAGTCAAGTATGCAATAATGTGAACATACAAAGACTAATAGCAGCTAGGTAGTAAGGATCATGATGGAAGATAGTATGAAGCCAATCAATGATAGTAGTCAAGCAATGAAGTCAAACAGATAAGACAAATAAGCAATGACTTCACGAAGACAAACTCAAAGTAAAGGAGGGAAGAGATAGAACCAGTCACTTGTTGAAGACACATGATTTGTTGGACCAGTTCCAGTTGCTGTGACAACTGTACGTCTGGTTGGGGAGGCTGAGATTCAACTCAGAAGACCGCGTCTTCACCTTATTCCCCTTGAGCTAAGGACACACAGTCCTCGCCCAATCACTCTGGTAAGTCTTCAAGGTAGACTTCCGAACCTTCACACACTTCGTTCACCGGCAATCCACAATGATTTTTGGATGCTCAGAACGCAACGCCTAACCGGCTGGAGGATACACAGTCCACAAGTGTAATAAGTCTTCAAGTCACACAAACAGAAAGACTTCAGTGATGCCTAACACTCTTTGGCTCTGGGTGTTTGGTCTTTGTCCTCGCAAGGATTTCTCTCTCAAAGGCTTCAAGGTGGGTTGCTCTCAAAACGACAAAAGCCGTAAACTAACTCTGAGCAGCCACCAATTTATGGTGTAGGGGGTGGGCTATTTATAGCCACAAGGCAACCCGACCTGATATGTCCGAAATGACCCTGGGTCACTAAGGAACTGACACGTGTTCCAACGGTCAGATTTCAAACACACACATCAACTTTACTTGGGCTACAAGCAAAGCTGACTCATCCAACTCTGGATAAGATTTGCTCTCATTGTCTTTGCTCGAAGACATAGGATTTGGGTTGAGCATCACTTCAGTCACTCTAACTTTGTTCACTTGGACCCCACTTAACAGTACGGTGGTTCCTATGACACAACAAAGAAGAAAAGGAAACAACAAAACAACTCAGTCTTCGCGCTCCATAGTCTTCACTCAATGTCTTCTCATGTCATAGTCTTCAGTGTGAATATCTTCACACACCACCATTGTCTTGAATGTCTTCATACGTTTTTAGGGGTCATCTTCGGTAGGTAAACCGAATCAATGAGGGACACTTCCTTCGTTATCCTGCAATTCTCACAAACGCATTAGTCCCTCAACCAACTTTGTCGTCAATACTAGGGGTGGCACTAGATGCACTTACAATCTCCCCCTTTTTGGTGATTGATGACAAATTGGTTGAAGTTTTCAACGGGAAAGAAGTATGTGAAATTGTAAAGGATAGCGTATTATCTTCATAAGTGGCAAGGGCTCCCCCTGAAGATGTGCATATAAATAATTTGCTTTTGGAATGCAAATGCACATGGCAGGTTGTACTTGTGGAGATCCTCTTCAACTTATGAAGATAATTCATCATGCCCGAAATGATATAACTAAGAGAATGACATGCATAATGAAAAATGGACGTCTGCAGAATGATATAAGTGCGGAAGTTATCATCGCACGTGGAAACACAAATAAGTAGCAGACGACCATCAAGTTTAAGTGTTACAACTCAAAGAACGAAGTGTATCAAAAGCAAGAGTTGTAAGCACTAGGCAAAAATATAAAGCAACCGCCCTTATGAACCCGCTTGAAGACTATCAACTCATATTCTTCTCCCCCTTTTGTCAGTAATGACCAAAAAGGTTTGAAGACATAGAGCATCTACTCGTCCTCATGAGGAGTAGGTGAAGCAGTAGGGTTGTCGTTGTTGTTTAGCGGTGCAGACGAACTTGGTGCAGTGTCGATGCATGAAGAAGTAGGGGGCGGTGAAGTTGCATCATCTTCGTCATCGATCACATTGGCATTTATAGTTGCCGTAGAGGAAGAATAGTCAGAGTCTTCAAGAGATGGAGTTCTACGTAGGACAGAATTTCGTGGAGGAGTGGAGTCAAACTTGAATCTCTCGGTGAAGCCATCGTCTTGAAGATCTGCTTCAGCACTGAGCAGGGTCAAACTCTTCCATGATCGCCGACAAGTTTCGTGAGTGACAAATGCATTCTTGGTGGCAAGGTTTTGAATGCGATTTACATCCACCAAGAGGCTTTGCATCTGACGCTTGAGACAAAAATTATGCTTATCTTGTTTCTGATGCAGGGCCACAAGAAGTTCTCGGTCATTTAGGACCCGAGAGCGCTTCCGAGGCCTATGAGCAATTCTGCTCACAGTAGCTTCAGTTGGCGCACGATGAGGTAGACGAATGTTTCCAGCCATCAGATAGACACGCATGACAGCTTGGACTCCTTCCATAGGCTGAGTGAAGCTTTGATGTTCAGCATTTTGAGGACAAAGAGGCTTCTTGGCAGGTTCAGGGTATATGGCTTCAACTGACATATCAACCTCTAGTACAAAGATCACATGATTGCGAGCAGAGGGTTGGTAGTTGACAGCAGAATGTTGCTTAATGAGGCGCATGACCCATGGAGCATAGAGTTTCAGTCCGAAAAGGTCAGATCCAGATGCAGCCAGTTGCCTGATGAAGAAATCTTGCGCATTGAAGCTGATGAATGTCCTTTGATAGGCCATAGAGTCCGCCTGATGATGTGATATATGGTGTGCGGCAGATACTCAAGGTCATCAACAAGGAACTCCTTTGGGTATTCAGCGTCATGAGGCAATGGCTTCATCATGCTCAACATCTGACTCATGTTGGGTTCAGGCTTATGGAAAATGCTCTCCAGTGCATTGCGGTGGTTTTGACAGCCAGGTTCATATAGCTCTCCGGGAGTGGATAGGCCTGTAAGCTCAATGATGTCAAGAGCTTTGGCTTCATGATGATCATTTCCTGTCATCCACTCTAGAACCCATGTCTTTGTATCTCTGTTATAGCCACGAATGTGGAGGGTAGCATAGAATTGAAGCAATAGCTCTTCATTCCAATGTTCTTTGTCTGTCACAAAGCTGAGCAGACCAGCATCACGAAAGCAGTCAAGTGCTTCTTCTAAGCATGGAAGTCCACCAATGGCTTCAGTGTCGAGGCGCATATGAGGGAAAATGCGCCCTTGATCATACAGAACACAGGAGTAATAGCCTCATTGCTGATGACTCCAGAAACGATCTGATGATATTCTTGGCCTTATGTAGGGGTTCTTTGAGCTGTCAAAGAATGTGTTGTGGCTTTTGAAGCCATTTGCATTGAAGGACCCGACAGATGTGGCAGTACCTGGAAACCTTGGCAGTCTTGGCTTTGGCTTCTGGACCTGAGGCCTATGCTCAATGTGATAGTCAAACTGAGGACCAGAGACAGTAGGCGGAGGGACCAAAACGGGCCATCTTACTGTGATTAGCTCGCCATGGTTGTATGCTTGCTCAATTGTACAAGGCCTTGGTGGCGGAACAGGAGCAATGGCAGCAATGGTGGCTTCGGGCTGCACAATAGAAGCTTCAGGAGCATTTTCAGCATTGACTTCTGGTATGGTGCTTGGGACAGGCTCCACATTAGCTTCAGCCATGACTATGTCATCGGATTCATTGGTGTTGGTGGTGGCAGCCTCAAGGTTTTCAACCTCCACTTGATGAGCTGGAGGGTCAGGCACAGACACGTTCACTTCATGATAGCTTCTTCAGTTATGGGGGGGGGGGGTAAGGACACGTTCTTCTTGATGTTCGTCATCGGCTGATGCAGCCGGATTGTCTTCAGCAGTTGGTGCTTCAGACACGGAGACATTCACAGCAGGAGTGGCTTCTGAAAACACTTGACGTGCAACAGGTTGATGGTGCACTTCTCCTTCTGGAACGCTCGGAAGAGGGACTTGAGGCCTTGGTCCTATGCGAAGCCTTTGTAATACAGGCGACGCCTTTGGAGATGGAGTAGGCAGGTCCTCATCCTCTTCAACTTGCACGGATGGTGTGACTTGTTGTTGTTGGGGAGTACTGGTGGAGTCTTGTTGTTGCGGGCGATCAGCCCATGAAGCATCCCGAGCAATTGGCGTCAGAGGACGACCAATGCTGATGATTTCGCTATTCGTAAGAACAGGCGATGATACCACATTGTATTCAATTTGAGGAAGAACTTCATCATCTTCAACATTGTCATGGTGACCAATGTCTTCAGTAGTGATGGGATCAACTGCTGGAATCTCGTCAGCTTTAGGAGCCTCTGTGGAAGCAGGCTCATGAACAGTCATTCGTAGTTCTTGGGTTGTAGATGCAGGACGAACCACTGAGATGGGTTCAACAACAAGGGGATCTGGGGGAGCAGCCCGATTTTTCTTGGTCTTGCGCTTCTTCTTGGAGGGAGCAGCATTAGAGGCTTCTAAGGTTTTCCTTTTTCTGGCTTCAGCCTCTGCAGCCCTTGTCTTCTTCTGTTCTGAAGCAGTTGACGTGACTTTTGACTTCGAGCCAGTCATGCTGCTTGGGAAGACAATGCGAGGTTCATCTTGCCTTGAAGGTGCAGATTGGACAATCGATTTCTTCTTCTTTGCAGCCATCCTGGGGTCGATGCCAGGACGACCAAGAGCCTTGCGCTTCTTAGCCTCATTGTAGGCGAGCACACACTTGTCAGCCAGACCCTTCATGCGCTCTCTAGAGCCTCGAGCTTCTTCACGCTTCTTGTGAAAGGCTTCTTTGAGCTCGTGCAGCATGATCTTGAAGTTCTTGACATCTTGCATGTTGAGCGTGGCCACATGCTTCTTGAACTGAGCCTTTTCATAGTCAATCTGGTGCTTCAGTTCGATGATGCGCTGGGCAATAGCTAGCTCAGAAGCAATGGCGCCATTGAAGGCGACGCTGAGGCCAATTGGAAGTTGCAAGTCATCAGAGCTGAGATTTGGTGTGTCAAACCACTCATTAATGACGTTATGGATGATTGCCACGTCAAAGAGAGGCAAGTTGTTGAAGATCTCAGCTTCTTCCTTGCTCTTGATCAGTTGCTCAAGAGCATCATCTGCAAGATCATCATCGCTGGACAGATCAATGTGCTCTTCACGCAGAATAGCAGCAGGAGTCAATGTCTAATCAGTACTCTTGATGATTTTCTTTTTCTTCTCCGTCTTCTTGGAGATGCGTGAAAGATCTTCTGACTGCACACTGTCTTCAGGAGGTGCAGTGGCCAGAGGATTCACACAAGAAGCTTTTGGAGGTGCAGCTGATGTTGAAGCCTTAATTTTCTTTGGCTTCTACGGCCTTGGAGGAGGAGCTGGGGCTTCATCAGAATCAACATCATTATCAGAATGATCCACTTTGGCACCTTGTACCAATATGTAAGAGATGAGGCCATCAAGGTTTGAAAAGGGTCCAATTCTATTTTCTTCCACTTCACGTGTGCCATCATCACGGGGAGCGGAGGGACCAGGGTTGAAGTCTAATCCCCATGACTTCTTGTTCTCCTTTGCCGATGCCTTTGCATACTGGAAGTTGCGCTTGAAGAGATTATCATCACGACACCAGAGCAATGATGATGGATCGGCATTCTCAGGCTGTGGTCCACGGACCATACAAGGATAAAATTCTTGTGCAATGGCTTCAGCTTTGTTCTTGG
This sequence comes from Triticum dicoccoides, assembly GCF_002162155.2. NCBI lineage: Eukaryota > Viridiplantae > Streptophyta > Magnoliopsida > Poales > Poaceae > Triticum > Triticum dicoccoides. The sequence continues at coordinate 518,575,241 of NC_041393.1, read as the reverse complement.
GGGGAAGGCCTCGATAGAGAATATCACCCCAAGGACTCTTGATAGCATTCTTCTCAGCGTACTCCTGGGTCACGAACTTGTATTTGAACCATTGTTCAGCCTAATAGCATCGAATCCATTGGATTCGAGTCTTGCGTTAATTATAATCCTCTTCAGGATCTGTCTTGTAAAGTTTTGCAAGATCATCAGGCAGATCCTTTGATGTTCCCCCTCGACGCTGTCTGCCACCCTTCCTTACAGATTTCTCCATAGCCATGAACTTCAAACTGAATGGTTTCAATATGTTCAAAGGCTTCAAAGGCTTTCGCTTGCTGGTCAGACAGGAACTGGCTTCGGGAGATTCAATGTGTTACTGTAAGAATTCTGCAAACGAATGCAGACTATGAGAACCTAGGGATTCTCCCACGGACATGTACCTGTGACAGCATTAGAGATGCGAGGGAAGGGGAAGAGGTCATATGTATTCTTAGAAGATTTTGAAGATAAATCAGTTTGAAGACATTGACCTCATGTTGCGAAGACATTCACTTATATGTTGAGAGTCGGTTCCAGATTTGTACGAATCCGTGAATAAGTACAAGTGAGGAATCTAACTAGATATGAAGCTTAAGTGAATATACTAGGCAATATGAGATGCAGACAGAGTAGATCTAAGTTTGTATAGACAGAAACCAATTTTGGTAAATTGGATGAATCATTGAGGATCAAAAAGATGGTAAAAATAGAGTTATATTTACCACACGATGAACTGCTAGATGGGATGAAAGGAGACCGAGAAGTTCAATCCTCCGTGCCCTAACTTGGCGACGGAGGACACCTACGGCGGTGACGGAGAGGACGATTCCCGCGGCCGGCGTGAGGACGGCGTCGGAGAAGTCGTGGCAGCTAAGCGCTTCGTCGTCGGCGTCGTCGAGAGCTAGCGGTGGCGCTAGGGTTTTGACGAGGTGGAGAGGTGGAAGAAGGTTTTCTTGACCGTAGGGGGCACGTATTTATAAGAAGGTGTGCGGCACAGCGCAATTACGCAGGTGCCCCTGCCTATTCACATCTGAGGGACACGTGGCAAGCATGCAACATACTCAGAGTTGTCCCACGTTCCCACGCCCGCCAAGTTTGTCGGATGGTTGTTCCGGCTTCTCCGGATTTCAGTCAATAAGGATGAATCATTTAACAGACTTAATGTTTATCTCTGTGTCTTCTGCTAACAAGGATGCAGAGAAGACATTCGACAGTTTCAATAGAATGCATATGATTTGGATAGATAGAGTTTGAGATAGTAAGCATAGAGAGATTAGGGTCCAATCACATTCACTTAGTTCAAAAGATTCAACAATGAAGACATAGCTATAAGTGAATGCTGTAGAGGACAGAATACTAGTATATATATATGAAAAAGCAATCAAATCAACATAGTGAAGTGAATCATGAAGATTAGTTGAAATTTTGAAGTCAAATCAAATGCGAAGATATTCAACAATAACGCCATGAGTGAAACACTTCAAACCAAGAAATTTGGTGGTGGCGTTACCCACCGTATAGGAAGTATTAGACCTAGACACGACGCACAATTATCGTGGCTCTCCGAAGTCAAATTCCACGTTAATGTATTCATACTCAGAATGTAAGTCTTCATTGATTGAAGATATACTTTACTTCGTGTGTTGCACATCTAAGTCATCAACATGCATAAGTATTAGGATGTGTGCTTGATCATAGGACATTTGTGGATTCCAAGATATTTAGCTCACACCGTAACTTGCAAAACCTTTTCTCATCCAGGGGCTTTGTGAAGATATCTGCCAGTTGCTCTTCAGTGTTGACGTGAATGATGTCAATATCTTTCTTCATGACATGATCTCTGAGAAAGTGATGACGAATTTCAATGTGCTTCGTCTTCGAGTGCTGAATTGGATTTTTGGCAATCTTGATGGCGCTTTCGTTGTCACAGAAGAGAGGTACTTGTTTCAGATTGACGCCATAGTCCTTGAGAGTTTGCTTCATCCACAGAAGCTGAGCACAACAAGATCCAGCAGCAATGTATTCAGATTCAGCAGTTGAGAGTGATACACAATTTTGCTTCTTTGAAGACCAACAGACAAGTGATCGTCCCAGAAAGTGACATGTTCCTGATGTAGACTTGCGATCCACCTTGTCACCAGCATAATCAGCATCCGAGAATCCAACCAGATCAAATCTTGAGCCCTTTGGATACCATAATCCGAGTGTTGGGGTGTAAGCCAAATATCGAAGAATTCGCTTCACAGCTAAGTGATGCGATTCCTTTGGTGCCGCTTGGAATCGAGCACACATGCAAACACTAAGCATAATATCTGGCCTAGATGCACATAGGTAAAGTAAAGAACCAATCATGGAGCGATATACCTTTTGATCGAACTCTTTACTATTGTCGTCGGGACCAAGATGAGGTTTGGCTGGCATTGGCGTCGTGTAACCTTTGCAATCTTGCATGCCGAACTTCTTCAAACAGTCTTTGAGATATTTTTCTTGAGATATGAAGATGCCATTTCTTTGCTGACGAATTTGATGACCAAGGAAGAACTTCAGCTCACCCATCATGGACATCTGATATTGCTCTTGCATCATGTATCCAAACTCATCACTGTACTTCTGGTTGGTGCAGCCGAAGATAATGTCATCCACATACATTTGGCACACAAACAGTTCACCATCATATGTCTTCGTGAAGAGTGTGGGATCGAGGGATCCAGGTTTGAAGCCTTTGCTCTTCAGGAAGTCTTTGATTGTATCATACCAAGCGCGAGGAGCTTGTTTGAGATCATATAGTGCTTTGTTTAGTTTGTACACCATATCAGGATGTTTTGGATCTTCAAAGCCAGGTGGTTGAGCAACATACACTTCTTCTTCAATCTTGCCATTGAGGAAAGCACTCTTCACATCCATTTGATATAGCAAGATGTTGTGGTGATTAGCATAGGCTAGCAGTATGCGAATAGCTTCAAGCCTAGCCACCGGAGCAAATGTTTCATCGAAGTCGATTCCTTTAACTTGAGTATATCCTTGAGCCACAAGACGTGCTTTGTTTCTGACGACTTGACCATGCTCATCTTGCTTGTTCCGATATATCCATTTAGTGCCAATAATGTTATGTTTGCGAGGGTTAGGGCGCTTGACAAGTTCCCAAACATTATTAAGCTTGAACTATTGAAGTTCTTCTTGCATGGCTTGAATCCATTCAGGATCCATAAAGGCTTCAGCAACTTTCTTGGGTTCACATATTGATACAAATGAAAAATGCCCACAGAAATTTGCTAACTGTGTTGCTCTTGAGCGAGTAAGTGGACCAGGTGCATTGATGCTATCAATTATCTTCTCAATTTGTACTTCATTTGCAACACGAGGATGAACTGGACGAAGCCCTTGCTCATGCTGATCATTGTCATCATTGGTAGGATTGTCTTCGGTCTGAGCATTGTCTTCAGGTTGGTTTGGTGCAGAAATGATAAATTCCTCTTCAGGCTGTGCTTTAGAGGGCATGATTTCACCAGTTCCCATCAGCTTGATAGATTCGCTGGAAGGAGCTTCATCTAATGTGCTTGGCAGGAGCTCTCATTGTGAACCATTGGTTTCATCAAATCGCACGTCCACATTTTCAACAATTTTGTAGTGAAAGAGGTTGAAGACTTTGTAAGAGTGCAAATCCTTTCCATAACCGAGCATGAAGCCTTCGTGAGCTTTGGGTTCAAATTTTGACTTGTGATGGGGATCCTTGATCCAGCACCTAGCACCAAAGACTCTGAAGTAGCTGACATTTGGCTTCTTGCCAGTAAGGAGCTCATAGGATGTTTTGCCCAGAAGCTTGTGGATGTAAACACGCTTGATGATGTGACAAGCTGTATCAATAGCTTCGGGCCAGAACTTTCTTGGTGTCTTGTATTCGTCGAGCATTGTTCGAGCCATCTCAATGAGGGTTCTGTTCTTGCGCTCTACAATGCCATTTTGCTGAGGTGTGTATAGGGCAGAGAACTCATGAGTGATTCCCATTGTATCCAGATAAAGATCAAACTCGGTGTTCTTGAATTCAGTGTCGTTATCACTTCTGATATGCTTGATCTTGACGCCATAGTTGTTCATTGCTCGATTGGCGGATCGTCTGAAGACATCTTGTACTTCAGTCTTGTAGAGAATTATGTGCACCCATGTATATCTTGAGTAGTCATCAACAATGACGAAGCCATAGAGACAAGCTATTGTTGTGAGGGTAGAGTAGTGAGTAGGGCCAAATAAGTCCATATGCAATAGCTCGAAGGGTTGAGATGTCGTCATGATTGTCTTCGAGGGGTGCTTGGCCCTCGTCATCTTTCCAGCTTCGCAAGCACCACACAAATGATTTTTCTTGAATTTGACACCTTCGATGCCTATGACATGCTTCTTCTTGATGAGTGTGTGTAAGTTCCTCATGCCAGCATGCCCCAGCCTTCGATGCCAGAGCCAGCATTCTGAAGCTTTTGCAAGAAGACATACGGCAAGCTGTGGACCTGTTGAGAAATATACCATGTATAGATCACCTTTCCTATATCCTTCAAAGACTAGAGACTTGTCAGATTCATAGTACAAGGCAACGATATTTTCCGAATATCACAATCATGTTTAAGTCACAAAGCATTGAGACAGACATTAAGTTGAATCCAAGGGATTCAACAAGCATCACTTTATCCATGTGTTGATCCTTTGAAATTGCAACTCTGCCTAGACCCAATACCTTGCCTTTACCAGTGTCAGCGAATGTGATTTGACTCTTGTTGGATGGACGTAAGGTTGAGTCCATGAGAAGACTTCGATCACCAGTCATATGATTAGTGCATCCGCTGTCCATAATCCATTCTGAAGCACGAGGTGTCATACCCTACAGTGCAGTTAGGAGGATAGGCTTCACAAGGTATGTTGTGAAGCATAAGCATTTGACACACACTAGAATTATCACAGCTTAGATGAAAGTTAGAACACACAGTATGACAGGTAAGCGATTCATATGTGGAATAAATAGTAAGTCATTTTATCATGCCTCCCTTTGTGTTTTAGGTCCCCAGCAATAATATCGTACGCCTTTGATTGCTGGCTGGAGACCATATTCTGCAAAAGAGAGTTAATTCTTCTTCACCACCCACATCTTCAGGGATGGCTTAGAAGCAATGAGTCTAAGTGCAGCATCTGAGAATTTCGGCTTTGAAGCCCTAGCAAATAGCCTTGCAGGAGATGAATGATACTCATATGAATAAGCAGAAAAGTTCTTAGTCCTATGAACATGGTGGTTTGAGGACACACATTCATATTCATAAGTTTGAGTATGATTTCCCTGCAAAACATTGGCGTTAGGGTGACTCAAGTGAGTCCTGTATTCGTATGAAGCCGTTGGACAATATGATGCCTTTGGTCTGGGGTTTGTCTTCTTCCCAGGTGGTGTCATGATGACATTCACTGGAAGATTCTTAAGACAGCTTTTGGGAACCCAAATCTTCTTCATAGGTGGTCCATTCCTGCAGTTAGTACCAATATACCTGGCAAACACTTCACCATTCTGATTTTTGAACAGTTTATAGTTTGCATCAAAGGATTCATCAATGATAATAGGATTAGCACAGGTAAAGCCAGATAAAGTGGATGGATCCACTGAAGGTTCCTTTGCAGCAACCCATGTGGTTTTGGGATACTGCTCAGGCTTCCAGTAGGAACCATCAGCATTCATTTTCCTCTCGAACCCAACACCCTCTTTCCTAGGGTTTCGGTTCAGAATCTGCTTTTTGAGGACATCACAAAGTATCTGATGCCCTTTCAGACTTTTATACATCCCTGTTTCAAGCAATGTCTTCCACCTAGCATTTTCATCAGCAATAGTAGTGGTATCCTCAGTAGAGGGGTTAGTTACCACATCAGTAGTTGAAGACAAAGCAACAGTAGCAGGATTGGAACATTCAGCAACTGAGGTAGCGTTATCACACTCAATGCATTTTAAACATGGTGGTTCAAATCCATCCTAAGCGGAACTAATCTGTTGAGCGCGAAATGACTCATTCTCCTTTTGAAGATCTTCATGAGTCGCTTTCAATTTCTCAAGCTCTTGCTTCCTTTGAAGATAATCATAGGAGAGCTTTTCATAAGTGGTTGAGAGCGTCTCATGAAGACTTTCAAGTTCTTGATACTTAGCATGAAGATTTTTTATGTCTTCAACTAAGGACTGTGAATGTGTCATTTCCGCGTCCAACAGGTCATCGCTTTTGTCTAACAGTTTTTGAGTATGTTCCATAGCCCTTTGTTGTTCAGTAGCAATTTTAGCAAGTGTGTTGTAGATGGGTTTAGATTCGCAATCAGAGTCATCTTCACTTGATGTTTGAAAGTAAACAACGCGTGATTTTACCTTGGCACCGCGTGCCATGAAGCAGTAGGTGGGAGCAGGATCGTCCATGTCATCATCAGCGTTGGTGTGGGAGTCATTGTCTTCAGTGTTGAAGATGGACTTTGCAACGTAGGCTGTGGCTAGAGCCAGACTTGCAACGCCAGAGTCGGACTCAGCTTCAGATTCCACCTCCGCCTCCTCAGAAGCAGACTCCTCCTCTGAATCCATTTCCTTGCCAACAAAGGCACGAGCCTTGCCAGATGAGCTCTTCTTATGAGATGAAGACTTTGATGAGGACTTGGAAGAAGACTTTGAAGATTTCTTCTTCTTCTTGTCATCAGAGTCATATTCCTTGCTCTTCTTCTTTTTCTTCTTGTTGTCCCACTGAGGACACTCAGAGATGTAGTGCTCAGGCTTCTTACACTTGTGACATGTTCTCTTCTTGTTGTCTTGAGTGGAAGCTTCTTCATTTCTTGAACTGGATCGTGAAGACTTTCTGAAGCCCTTCTTCTTGGTGAATTTCTGGAACTTCTTCACAAGCATAGGAAGTTCCCTTCCTATGCCTTCAGGATCATCAGAACTGCAGTCAGATTCTTCTTCTTCAGATGAGGAAACAACTTTTGCCTTCAAAGCACGAGTTCGGCCATAGTTGGGGCCATAGATATCTCTTTTCTCAGAAAGCTGGAACTCATGTGTGTTGAGCCTCTCAAGTATATCAGATGGATCGAGAGTCTTGAAGTCGGGACGTTCTTGTATCATGAGGGCAAGGGTGTCAAAGGAGCTGTCAAGTGATCTCAGTAGTGTCTTGACGATTTCATGCTTGGTAATCTCAGTGGCGCCGAGAGCTTGAAGCTCATTTGTGATGTCGGTGAGGCGATCAAACGTGAGCTGGACATTTTCATTGTCGTTTCTCTTGAAGTGGTTGAAGAGGTTGCGAAGAACACTGATCCTTTGATCTCTCTGAGTTGAGATGCCTTCGTTGACCTTGGACAACCAGTCCCAGACTAGCTTTGACGTTTCCAGAGCACTCACACGACCATACTGTCCTTTGGTCAGATGACCATAGATGATGTTCTTTGCAGTCGAGTCCAGTTGAATGGACTTCTTGACATCAGCAGGGGTGACACCTTCACCAGTTTTTGGAACGCCGTTCTTGACGACATACCGGAGGTCGACATCAATGGCTTCAAGATGCATGCGCATCTTATTCTTCCAGTAGGGATATTCAGTTCCATCGAACACGGGGCAAGCAGCGGAGACTTTGATTATCCCTGCAGTCGACATAGCTAAACTCCAGGTGGTTAAACCGAATCACACAGAACAAGGGAGTACCTTGCTCTGATACCAATTGAAAGTTCTAGTTATCGACTAGAGGGGGGGTGAATAGGCGATTTTTATCAAAGTCTTCAAAATGTGGAAGTTTCGAAGACAAACAATAGAAATGACCTAATTGATATGCAGCGGAAGATAAACTATAACAAGCAAGCCATAGTCAAGTATGCAATAATGTGAACGTACAAAGACTAATAGCAGCTAGGTAGTAAGGATCAGGATGGAAGACAGTATGAGGCCAATCAATGATAGTATTCAAGCAATGAAGTCAAACAGATAAGACAAATAAGCAATGACTTCATGAAGACAAACTCAAAGTAAAGGAGGGAAGAGATAGAACCAGTCACTTGTTGAAGACACAGGATTTGTTGGACCAGTTCCAGTTGCTGTGACAACTGTACGTCTGGTTGGGGAGGCTCAACTCAGAAGACCGCGTCTTCACCTTATTCCCCTTGAGGTAAGGACACACAGTCCTCGCCCAATCACTCTGGTAATTCTTCAAGGTAGACTTCCGAACCTTCACAGACTTCGTTCACCAGCAATCCATAATGACTCTTGGATGCTTAGAACGTGACGCCTAACCGGCTGGAGGATACACAGTCCTCAAGTGTAATAAGTCTTCAAGTCACACAAACAGAAAGACTTCAGTGATGCCTAACACTCTTTGGCTCCGGGTGTTTGGGCTTTGTCCTCGCAAGGATTTCTCTCACAAAGGCTTCGAGGTGGGTTGCTCTCAAAACGACAAAAGCCGTAAACTAACTCTGAGCAGCCACCAATTTATGGTGTAGGGGGTGGGCTATTTATAGCCACAAGGCAACCCGACCTGATATGTCTGAAATGACCCTGGGTCACTAAGGAACTGACACGTGTTCCAACGGTCATATTTCAAACACACACGGCAACTTTACTTGGGCTACAAGAAAAGCTGACTCATCCAGCTCTAGATAAGATTTGCTCTCATTGTCTTTGCTCGAAGACATAGGATTTGGGTTGAGCATCACTTCAGTCACTCTGACTTTGTTCACTTGGACCCCACTTAACAGTACGGTGGTTCCTATGACTCAACAAAGAAGAAAAGGAAACAACGAAACAACTCAGTCTTCGCGCTCCATAGTCTTCACTCAATGTCTTCTCATGTCATAGTATTCAGTGTGAATATCTTCACACACCACCATTGTCTTCAATGTCTTCAGACATTTTTAGGGGTCATCTCCGGTAGGTAAACCGAATCAATGAGGGACACTTCCTGCGTTATCCTGCAATTCTCACAAATGCATTAGTCCCTCAACCAACTTTGTCGCCAATACTCCAAAACGAATTAGGCGTGGCACTAGATGCACTTACAGGGTTAATCATAAGTAGGAGGTTTTTTCAAGTAAGAACAACACCTAAGCACCGGTCCACCCACATATCTTATTATCAAAGTAGCGAACACAAATCAAACCAACATGATGAAAGTGACTAGATGAAATTACTGTGTGCTCTCAAGAACACTTTGCTTATCATAAGAGACTGTTTTGGCATGTCCTTTGCCTCAAAAGGATTGGGCTACCTTGCTGCAATTTTTTACCATTACTAGCTCGTTACAAATTATCTTGCTATCAAACTACTCGTACTTATAATTTCAGTACTTGCACACAATACCTTGCTGATAACCGCTTGACATTTGCTTCTGTTCCTCATTGGGTTTGACACTCTTACTTATCGAAAGGACTATGATTGATCCCCTATACTTGTGGGTCATCACAGAGCTCAGTCGCCACTGGTATACCAGGATGCGATACCGTGCTCAAGGCGACGGCGTGAGGGCTCGAAAGCCAGTAGCGGCTCCTAACACTACAAAAAAAGACACATCCGTGACATTTTGGGCCAAAGGAATTTTTTTGTCATACTTATGACACTTCTATGACGATAATTGTGACAAAACCCAATATCATCATAGATGTGGTGGGCTCCTACTTCTATGACAAAAAATCATGACAAAAATGGGCTTTTCGTCCTGGGTGGGCCGGAGACGCAGCTGCATGACATTCTTTGGGCCGTCCATGACGGAATAAAACGTGGTAGAAGCGAGGCGAGGAAAATATCGGGGAGTTCCTGGTTATGGTGGGTGGTTGGGGGCCGAGCGATGCACGTTTCTCTCGTACCGTACGCACGTGGGTGCAAGGCATTGGGCTCTAACTAAACCCGGGCGAGGCGTTGGGCTCTAACTGAACCCGAGCAATTGCACTATCTATGTTACTGAACCCGAGTGATTCCTTCGCTACTGCTGCTAACTGAAGCCGATCGAACCCTGCTGCCTCGTTCCCTTGATGAACAGTGAGTGTTGCTGGGGGGGTTTGGATGAACAGTTCCTAGAGGGGGTGGATGAACAGGACCCCATGGTTGCCTCTGGATGAACAGGACCCAATTGATCGAGCCGGTTGGGGCTGGATGAACAGGACCCCGTAGAGGGGTGATGAACAGGACGACCCCGTGGAGGGCTGGTTGAACAGTAGCCGGTGGAGGGCTGGATGAACAGTAGCCCGTGGAGGGGTGGTTGAACAGGAGCCCGTGGAGAGGGCTGGTTGAACAGTAGCCGGTGGAGTAGCGCGTGGTGGAGGCTGGATGAACAGCAGCTCGTGGATAAAAAGTCACAGGTGGAGTCTGGAGGAGGTCGACGGTGGATGAACAGTAGCCCATGGAGGCTGGAGGAGGTCAACAGTGGAGATGAACGGTATCCCGTGGAGTCTCGTTTTGCGGTAAGCCACACCCCTCCTGATGAATAGGACCCCTGTTTCGACCGTAGCGCTCCAACACAAGTCCGTTTCTTTCGTTTTGCGGTACGCCACACCCCTCCCGATCAACAGGACCCCGTTTCGACCGTAGGAGGTCCAACACAAGTCCGTTTCCTCCGTTTTGCGGTATGCCACACCCCTCCCGATGAACATGATCCCGTTTCGAACATGGCCGGTCGAACACAAGGTCGTTTTCTCCATTCTGCGATACGCCAGGCCTCGTTTCCATCGGCTATTCTGTCCAAGCCCTCCCGATGAACACGACGACGCATTCCGTTTCGACCCAGCCGGTTGGCTCCCCATGAACACGACGACGATGTTGTTTCTCCGTTCCTTGATCTTCCTACTGGAGGCATGGTTATGGCTTTCATTCATTCATTTCATTCTTTGTTATGTGTGGAATCGAACCACTAAAAGGATTTAGAGTCCTTTTACCAAACAGTCACCAATATTTATCTGTTATATTCTGTTTTTTCTTTGTCAGCTAGCACAATTTGGATTTTGAGTCCAATGCGCTAATGCTTTCTTTAGTTTTCTTGCTCTTTCTCCGGGCTTTGACCATGTTGTCGGTGTCAAAACCGGTGAATCTCGGGTAGGGGGTCCCGATTTGTGCGTCTTAGGCTGATGGTAACAGGAAGCAAGGGACACAATGTTTACCCAGGTTCGGGCCCTCTCGATGGAGGTAAAACCCTACTTCCTGCTAGATTAATATTGAAGATATGAGTAGTACAAGAGTACATCTACCACGAGATCGTAGAGGCTAAACCCTAAGAGCTAGCCTATGATGGTATGATTGTAATTGTGATCGGCCTTCTAAGGACCATCCTCTCCGGTTTATATAGACACGGGAGAGGTAGGGTTTACATGGAGTCGGTCACAAGGAAGGAAACATAATATCCGGATTGCCAAGCTTGTCTTCCACGCAAAGGAGAGTCCCATCCCGACACGAGCCGAAGTCTTGAGTCTTGTATATTGACGCTTCTATAGTCCGGACGATGAATATAGTCCGGCTGTCCGGATACCCCCTTATCCAGGACTCCCTCAGTAGCCCCTGAACCAGGCTTCAATGACGATGAGTCCGACGCGCAGTCTTGTCTTTGTCATTGCAAGGTGGGTTCCTCCTCCGAATACTCCAAGGTTACCATCGAACACGTAGGTCGTGTCCGGATCCGCAAAATGATCTTCACATACCACCGTAGAGAGAATGACACTTCAGCTGACAATTTTTAGACGACGTGAGATGCCATTTTGGTCAGATCGAACCGTTTTTCCACTACCAGCCACAGCGTATACCGCGAGGCAGTTTCCTTAGCACGTCTTGTCGAAGCAAAGATCATGTCCCCTCATCACGGGATTCTCATCAATACGGGTATGGGTAATCCAACCATACCGCTAATCGCGGCGAGTGGGAGACTAGCGGGTTCCACTAGGCAAGTGGGGAGGCACAAAAAAGCTCTTTACCTTCTCTTATAAAGAGATAGGGCATCTTCCTCTTTTACCCACACCTTCTCCTTCCGCTAACTCATTCCCCTCTGCTCGAGCCCCAACGCCCAAGCGCTTTTCTTCTCCATCGAAGAGAGGTTTTTCTAATATGTCCAGATCCGGAGCAGGAGGCAAATGGATGGCCTCTACCGTCTGGGAGAAGGATATCAAGAGACTCCGAGAAGCCGGGTATTTGGCCAAGAAGATTGGCCACCGTCTCCCATCGGCGAGACAGGTTGTCCCTACTCCGGAGCCCCACGAGAGAGTCGTGTTCCTTCCCCATTTTGTTCGTGGGCTCGGGTTTCCCTTCCACACATTCGTTCGGGGAGTCATGTATTACTACGAGATTGACTTTCACGATCTTTCCCCCAACTCTTTTCTCAATATCTCGACGTTCATCGTCGTGTGCGAGGCCTTCCTCCGGATTCCGCCTCACTTCGGCCTGTGGCTGAAGATTTTCAACGTGAAGCTCCAAGGCGGTGAGTGGCGGGCACGCCGAGTGCGGCGGCGCCGTGGTGAGCAAGATGCCGAAGGTTGTTTGGCCGAAGGGCACTTTTAACGACTCCGTCAAGGAGTGGCAGCAGCAGTGGTTTTATATCACCGAACCACGCGGTGAAAAATGGGCAGCAGCTCCTGAGTTCATATCCGGAGCTCCACTGCAGCTTACGTCCTGGCCCAAGAAGGGCCCGAACTGGTGCTCATCTGATGAGCTGTCACTGCTCCAGATGCGTGTTCGGAGTATGGTCGACAAGGACGTCAAACTTGTTGACGTGGTCCAGGTGATGCTAGTTCGCCTGGTTCTCTCTTGCCAGCGTCGAGCCTGTACTTTGTGGGAATTCGACCCAACCGAGCACCAAACCCTCCGGGAGCTCTATGATTCCTCCCACGAGGATATCTGGAAGGTGCTCTTTAAGTCTAGCAAATCATGGCCGGACTCTTCCGAGGACCGGGGGTTTCAATTATCCCATTCTACAAGCCTGGTAAGTTATAGCCACGCCCTATCCCTCCAGCCTTCAGCTGGCATATCATGAGGGGGACGTTTTAATCGTGCTTCATTGTGGCTTTTAGGGATGGATAAAAAAGGTGGAGCAGATACAATGTCCGGCCCCGCTACCGGAGGAATCGGCCGGACCTCTTCTTACGAAGATGCTGGTCCCTGCGCCTTACAAGGCGCCAAAGAAGGAGGCCTCCAAGGACTTCAAGAGGACCCGGAGGGGCCTTCATTGTCGCGGGGCTTCGGATGCCAAATCCGAAGGCTCCAGCGATGCTCCTTCTTTTGAAGACGAAGAGAGGAGGCAGAGGAGGATGAGCCTCGCTCTGCAGGCGGGAAGAAGCGCGCGGTTTCCTCGTCCCTGGAGGCCGAATCGCCCAAGAGAGGGCGAGGTTCCCCTCCAGAGGCATCCACCCCGGCCGCCGATAACAGCCTGGAGTGTGATCCCGAGGCCCAGCCCCTGGGAAAATCGTAAGCAACTGAAACCCGAATACGCCTATGTATCCAGGGTCGTCTGGGCAAAATAGTTTTAACTGTCGCCACATTTCATACAGCCCAGCAAAGTCTCCTGCCGGAAAGTCCTCATCGGAGGATTCGTTGAGCTCGAATGCTGTGGCGAGCGATATGCCTCCGAGGACTTCGTTTCCGAAGTCTGGGCGCGACACCGAGGTGTCGTCTCGAAGAGACTCAGGACCGGATAAGGTTCTGGAGGCCTCTAAGGCTCCAGGATCGGGCGAGTGGCCATCCTCCATGGAGGGAGGTTTGCCTACTCCGCCGGCAACCTCAGTCTACGCCAAGCTATCGGGTGGTCTGTTGACAGCGTTAAAGAATGCGTCTGTCGTCGATGAACATCGGACCCTTATGGGTGCGGTGGTTGGAAGGATTCAGGCTGCCGAAAGCGGGCTGAATGAGTCCTGTCTTGGCCTTATAAAGGCTTTTGAGGTATGGTTTCTAAGGAACCTTTAGAGAATTATCATGATATGAGGAGTAGCCCCTGATACACTGTCCGGCGAAAGTAAGCCGGGCAGGGGATCAAACCCTCTATTGTAATGGGAACCTTTATTTAATGATGTATACCCATTTGTTTGAAAACAGGCGGCTGCGGAGAGAACTGCCGCTCATGATGCGGAAGTGTCTGAACTAAAGCAGAGCATGAACGGGCCGAAGCAGAACTTGGCCGTGTGAAGAAGCAATTAGAAGAGAAACAGGGTATGTTAAACATTTTCTTGCATTGGGCACAAGTGAATAAGTGTGCTTATTGAAAAGTATTTGTGTTATGCGCCCTAGGAGCGAGTGCTGAATATGAGGCACTGAAGAAGGTAGCGGCTAAGGCCCAAGAGAGAACTGCCACCGAAAAGGCGTTGCGTAAAAAACACGAGGCCCGGGTCGTCACGGCTGACCGGTAGCTCCAGGATGTTGTGACGAAAAGCGAGAGCTTGTAGCAGAGTTCAGTAGGGAAAGAATCCGAAATCGCCCAAGCTCTCCAAGCCGCGAAAGATGCTCAGGAAAAAGCCCGAGGTGCTGTACGGGACATTCAGGAGGCCCGGAAAGTTGCGGCTAGTAAGGCCTGTTGAATCTATGGCCATTATTGCGTTATAGCACGGAGAACTCTAAGCGGCAAGCTGAATTCTTGTTTTTACAGGGGCGTTCGCGGATGATCCTCACAGCATATCAGATGCTGCCCAATTTTACCAGACCGAGGAGAGGGAGTCTGCGGGGAGGGACTTCTGGTCGCAGTATCTGGCGCTGAACTATCCGGTGCCTTTTATCGATCAGCTGAAGCAGCTGGTCGAACTGCACCAGGCAGCCGAACTAGCCATGAAGGACTTGATTATCCGGCTGTGGCCTGCAGAGCCAATTCCAAGAAGTTACTTCGGACTCATGAAACGGATTGTGGGCGCCTGTCCTCGGCTTGATACTATCAAGCGATCAGTCTGTATAGAAGGTGCACGAATGGCGCTTGCCCATGCAAAAGTGCATTGGGGTAAGCTTGATGTGGAGAAGCTGATAACTGAGGGGCCTCCAGAGGGTAAGGAGCATCGCAAGCCCGAACTATATTATGAACGTGTAATGAAGGGTGCCCGCTTGGCGGCGGATAAGTGCACCAAAGACGTTATATTTCCCTGAGGGCATTTTTGCCAACATTTGTAATATGGGATAATGGCACTTTTTTATTATATGTTGCATGTTTTGTTTGAACAAATGTTCTTCCTTTGCGGCTGTTTATTGTATGTGAATTCTGAGAGTTGGCCAGTCGTCGGCTTCAGCCCCCACATGAGAAGTACGGGGGTGTTCGGGGTATTTCTGAACACTCTTTATCCATTGATTGGATCCTTGCAAGGAGGTGTTTCTCACCACGAACCAGGCAATCGGACTATAGGGCTTTACTACTCTCACTTAGCCATAGGAATTCGTGTATGGTCGGCGCAGCCCCTAGTTTTCAGAAGCCGGACTAGGGGCTCTATTGTCACCTGATCGGAAGACCGATCCGTCACAATCTGCATTTTATAGTGGCGTTATGCGGAATAAATCTTTAAGGATTTTACAACCTCTCGAACAGCTGACCAGCTCTCGCCATATCATGACAGATGGGTTTCAGCTTTCTCTACTGAGGTGCTCGTCCGGCAGAACTGGGACACAATCGCAGTAGTTCTCCCAGCGCTACCTTTGCCGACGGAACGGAACGTAAGGTACCAAAACATGGGAGCCGGGCAAACCCAACCAATGACCCAAGACATGATTCGGAGCTGATGCATATAGTGCTATAAGTTCGGGGTGCCGAGCGACCGAGAAGGTGGTCGGACTTTATTGCCGTACTGTGGAGCCCCTGGCATAACTAGGCGTAACACAAAGCATGGCTGCCGTTTTTATGGCAAAGAGGCGTCGATGATAAACTACGGCCGGTGCATGTTTATTTAAGTCTACGCATTGCAGTAATATTATATGTCTATGCATATGAATGCGATTTATGATTATGAAAAAGAGATGGTTTTTTGGCGGAACCTGTAAATGGCCGGATTTGGAGGGGGCAATGAATGGATTGAAAGTAAATCCGAACTGCCTTCTACATGCATGGTCCTGTCCTTGTGTGTCCGGGCCGACTCCATGCCGCCAAACCTGTTCTGCATAGAGGTTAGATTGTGAAGGTAAATGTGCGGAGGCTGCCGAACGCCCTCCTGTGGTTGGTCTACAGGTTCCTTATTGGACTCTGGTGACCTCATCCGCTATACCAGGAAGCAGCATGGACTCCTTAGTTGGTTCCTGATAGTTGGCTATCATGTCAAAATATTAACAGGCATGCACAACTTGCTGCTCTGGCAGCTGTATGATTTCTGCTTCTAAGGGTGGGGTTTGACTCTGCACGCAGGCATGAGTATATCACCGGTGCTGGCCTGATGATTTGCCACGTAGAATCCAATCGATGTGGTTCATCTTGTGAGCATACGGTGTGATACCGTATGGGGGAATGCGTCGATGGCGCGGCCTTATTTGGTTATCTGAAAGCAACCGTTAGGGCGGCGGGCCAATGAACCTGGCCTTTGTGCCTGACACCTTGTAGAAGGTGCTATTTGTACATTCATACCCAGGGGGCGTTATGTGTTAAGGAGCCCCCGGACTGTTAGGTCTGGGGGTACGCAATTGAATTGTTGTGGTTTGTCTGGTATGGGGCGATCCGTCGTACTGTTTGCGCCATGGGGGTCTCTTTACTAGACACCTCCCTTCATTGTTTCCGGCATACGACTGGTCGCTCTGTTTTGAAGATTATGCATTCTCTATTGGTATGCTTTGCCATTCTTTTAGGAGTACCGTGAATTTCGCACGGCTGATCGAGTTTGTGGCTTGGGCCGAATAGGCTTGAGTTGTTCTTTGTCCGTTGACCGGACTGGGGTTTGCTGAAATTGGTACCAGCTTCCCTGATTCGCCATTTATGACCGTTGCACCGGGGCTTGAGGCTGCTTCTTCGTGTATCTTTCTTGCCTTCTTGGGCCGTGGTGATGTGCGAACGTCGGGTTGTATGCCTATGGTTCTCCTGCTTGGGTTGAGGTAGCCAGGTGTGCCGCATGTGCCCTTTATAAGGGCGGTCAAGTCTGTACTTTTCGGTGGCCAGGATCTTGGTCCACCTATCCATTAGCAAATCCTGGTCGGCTTTAAGCTGTTCTTGCTTCCTTTGCGGGCTCTTTGCCGTGGCTATGAGTCGTCGCTTAAAGCGAACTTGTTCCACTGGGTTTTCAGGCACGCCGAGTTCGTCATTGTCGAGGCTTACCTCGTCTTCGGAGGGGGGTGTATAGTTGTCCCTCTCCAAGTATCCCACCATGGCCTGTCCGGCCTGCTTGAAGTTAGGTTGATCAGGACTGTATTCCTCTACGGCACCATCCAGATCATCTCCGGGGCTGGTATTGATGTGGCGGGGCTTGGAGTGGCATCGAAGACGCCCATGTTTTGCTTTTCCTCCCGAGGGGTTGTCCTCCACTGCCTCGTCGCCATTGGTTTCTTTCGGAGTGTCCACCATGTATATATCGTTTGAAGAGGTGGCTGTCCACCGCCCCGTGAGCGGTGGCTCCAGTACGTCTCTGGCATCGGCGTCCATACCGTCGATGTCTTCGAAGTCGAAGTCAAGCACGTTGGCTAAATCGCCGATTGTGGCGACAAAGTGGGTGGCAAGTGGGCTACAAATTCCTTCGTCGCCTGCTTCCCACTTGAGCCGGACATAGTTCGGCCCAGAGCCTCCTGACAAAGAGAAGACTTTAATGAGTTCAGCATGTCGCCCAAAGGCAGGTGCTGAAAGATGTCCGCAACGGTAAACTCCATTACCAGAGCCCAACCTGGCTCGGCCGGTTCGGGAGAGTGCGGACCATGGCCAACATCTGGATATGAGTCCGGGGGGGCAGGGTTACTGGCCTCCGTGGAGGTGAGACCTGTGTTCGGCTCCACCGCCAATGAGCGTGCGGCCGACGGGGCGCGATCCAGCCCTCCGTCCATAGGCAACACAACCTGCCCCGGATTTAGATCTGGGGTTGCTTCGGGGATGATGTCCCGAGCATTGTCCGATAGCAGGTCTAGGCTGTGCTCGTCGTGACTGTCCGGCATTCCTAGCGCAGGCTCAAATTCACCGAAGATCAAGTCTCCGCGGATATCTGCCGTGTAGTTCAAGTTTCCAAACCTGATCTGGTGGCCAGGTGCGAAACTATCAATCTACTCCAACTGGCCAAGCGAATTGGTCCGCAGTGCGAAGCCGCCGAGCACAGAGATCTGTCCGAGGAGAAAAGTATCACCTTGGACCGTGTTGTTGACAATTGAAGACGCCATCAAGCCTTGAAGGGACGACACAGAGGAACTCTCAATGAAAGCACCAATGTCGGTGTCAAATCTGGCGGATCTCGGGTAGGGGGTCCCGATCTGTGCGTCTTAGGCTGATGGTAACAGGAAGCAAAGTACACAATGTTTACCCTGGTTCGGGCCCTCTCAATGGAGGTAAAACCCTACTTCCTGCTTGATTAATATTGAAGATATGAGTAGTACAAGAGTAGATCTACCACGAGATCATAGAGGCTAAACCCTAAGAGCTAGCCTATGATGGTATGATTGTAATTGTGATCGGCCTTCTAAGGACCATCCTCTCCGGTTTATATAGACACCAGAGAGCTAGGGTTTACATGGAGTCGGTTACAAGGAAGGAAACATAATATCCGGATCGCCAAGCTTGTCTTACACGCAAAGGAGAGTCCCATCCGGACACGAGCTGAAGTCTTGAGTCTTGTATCTTGATGCTTCTATAGTCCGGATGATGAATATAGTCTGGCTGTCCGGAAACCCCCTTATCTAGGACTCCCTCACATGTCTCCCGAACAATTTCAGTACATATGGCACGACCCAGCCATGTACATGAGCCCTGACCGTACGTATGCGCGAGTAGGCATTCGAGACCCCGCTCGTATGTACGTACGTGGCCGTATTTAATTTCTTGCACCCTGGCCATTGTACGTACGTGTACATGCTATGTGCGTGCCTCTACTACGACACGTGCTCGGCTCTACATCGACCAGTATGTACGTACATGTTCGTGACCAGATTGACAACGCTACGTACGCTTTGACCAGGTGGGTCCCGACTATCAGTCACTTCCTTCCGTGCGAAGATGTAGCTGGTGGGTCCCAGCAGTCAGCGGGCGAATCAATTTTTTGGCCCGTAATATGGACGCACTTCCTTGCGTGCGAAGATGTAGCTAGTAGGTCCCAGCAGTCAGGGGGGAAACGTTTTTTTCACGAAATATGGGGGCCCGTCCAGTGGGTCCCTACTATCAGGTGGAGGAATCATTATTTTCTGCGTAATAAGGAGTCACTTCCTTGCCGCGGCCATGGACCCAGCTGTCAGCCTCTCCACATACAATACTCTTCCGATTGAAGTCGGTCATTGACCACATTGACCACGCGGCGCCGAGAGCACCAAGGCGGTGGACGACGGCGAGGCCTAGGAAGGGGACGACACGGAGCCGGGGAAGACGCGACAGTGGATGCCCATGCATAGAGGAGTATGAGGGTTCACTAGTTCGGCTATGGTGTGAGGCTGCCGACCTGCCGTCATCGCAGAATAACATGGGGTGTGGGTAAGTAGAGGGATGGCCTAGCCAGCGGTGGGAGTAGTAGGGGGCGGTGAGGCCTCCGTTGCATCACAGCCGGCCACGGGAGGCAGGAGCACGCGGCACGACAGGTGCTGGTTTGGACGGCTGGATCAAGAAGACCAGAGGTTGAAGAGGCACTACGGCCGTTGGATGGACATCGTACGTTCACTGGAGCTAGAATCGTTCATATATTGACTAAGTTGACAAAGCCCTCCGTCCCCGTCAACTTAGTAGGCCCACAAGTCAGCCTCCCACTATGGTGGGTCCAAACTGGCAGGGGTGTATTCGTCTTTTTGTGCACAATAAGGAGGCACTTACTTGCATGCGAAGATATAGTTGGTGGATCCGACCTGTCAGCAGAGGGAATGTTTTTTCGCAAAATACAGAGGCCCTTCCAGCGGGTCCCACATGTCAGGTGGAGGAATCATTATTTTGCGTAATAAGGAGGCATTTCCTTGTGTGCGGTCGTGGACCCAGCTGGTTGATTCGTTGACCATGTTGACCACGCCGCGCCGAGAGCACCAGGGCGCTGGACGATGGTGAAGCCTACGAAGGGAATGACACGGAGCCGGGGAAGACACGGAACTGGCTGCCCATGCGGTGCAGAGTACGAGGGTTGACTGGTTCTGCTGCCGTCACCGGAAAATAACAGGAGGTGTGGGTGAGTATAGCGATAGAAAGGCCAGGGATGCGAGTATGATGGGGCCGTGAGGCCTGCCCGGCAGCATAGCCGGCCATGGGAGGCAGGAGCAGGCGGTTCCGGCGGCGCTGGTTTGGGCGGCTGGGGCAGGAAGATCAGAGACTGAAGAAGCACGATTGTCGTTAGATTGACATCTAACGGTCTGACACTGGTAGAGTCTATTGTTGACTAAGTTTTTTTGAGAAACCTTCTGTACGAATGAACTTAGTAGGCCCACAAGTCAGCCTCCAGATCTGTGGCACACAACATAGAGCCCACTTTCTATTTTTAATAATTTGCAGCCCGTTTGCTAATTCTTAAGTAATTTATTACAGCCCATTTTCTGCCCAGGACCACGGTCAAAAAGTTCAACCTTATTTTGCATATTTTGGTGGAGTCCGAACTGTTGTAATACCAAAATGATAAACATTTTTTAAGAACTTATTCATTTGCCAAAAAATCATTTTGTTTTTGTAAGCAAATAAGACATGGGACAATTGAGTTGGTTTAAGGGAAAACCAGTGGTAAAAAATTCAACGCTGGGAGTGAAAACAATAGCAAAAATAAGGATGTAAATATGAAAAGGGAATTTGATGTATTTTCAATATAAGATACATGTATATGATCTATTAAAACTATAGGTAGAGATTAGAAAACGGATGTAGGACATGCGTTTCAAGAGGAAAATTGAATTGGGCTGTGTGTTTGATCCAGTAAAAAAACTGCCTGCGGATGTTGTAAGACAAAATATAACTAACACTGGTGGGCCAAAGGCTAGTAGATACCTGCTGGATCTTTGTGCCCCGTTGTCATCATGGGCTGGGCCTGTTAAAAACAAAACCAAGCCTGGGCAGTCTACAACCCAGTTGAAACTTGCTCGACCTGAAAAAACAATATACTTGCTCAATAAACGTTCTGCAAGTACAGACTGATAACTGGGATGCAGCAGGGATATTGGTTTTTCATTGTGATAATAAGTGCACACACTTGTTTTCAAAATTTTGGAGAACTGGGAATTCGAACGGCAGGTGCTTATGCTACCCATCAAATAAAAATCAGGTGCCTGAAAATTCGTTTCAAAACAAATGATTCCGCTTTATATCCACGGCGACCCTCGGCATGATGGTTGGAAGCAAATGCCAAGTTCATGCCAAAAGACCGTTGACGACAATACCAACTTGCGGACGACAAGGTAGTACAAGTACCAATACCAAACTAACTTATAATCTTTTTACTCCTGGCCCTAGTGTTCGTCTGGTAGAAAATCTTGTAGAGGACCACCTCCCGCTCCTTCTCTTGCTCCAGGTCCCCGAGCTGGTACTGGTGCATCACCCAGTTGGTCCTCTGCCGGTCGAAGTTCCTGCTGGTGTGCAGCACCAGAACCTTTTTGCTGCCTGTCTGCCGACAATTGACCATCACCAACAAGGTATTGCCGGTCTTGTGCCACATCGCGTGCATGCCGCACTCCGACTATATCTTGCGACGCGTCCACGTGCCCCTTTTGAACACCCTGGAATTGCGCTGAAAGAAATGCTTGCTTAGGCCACTCAGTGTGATACCTGCAGTATTGTCGAATACAAGTTTTAGTGTACGCATTTGGCATTTTCATAACATCTTTGGCATGTTGCAGTCACTTGTTTCACTTTTATTAACTGTAAAATTGTAATTGCTTCACCAGGTCTGCGTCTAAAAAGAAAAATAGAGCTATAAACAAAGGAATATGTTTGTGCAAGTAGACGACCGATCGGTGTCTGACCTGGAAGTTTCTCGGGATGGGTGTAGCATATGTCGTGCTCGCTGTCGATGGTTGGTATGAAAAATCGATGAGAGGGTGAGATCTCGCGCTGTCAGCCCTCACTTTGGCCTCAAGGTGCTCAATCACCTCCTGATCCGTGGGACCAAACTTGACGTCTGCCGGTAGCACCAGCCAATCCTTCTACGACTTGTATCGGTTAATTCCAGTTATATGGTACTCAATGTATGATCAATCGACGGTTTTAAGTGAATGATGAAAGATTTTGACAGATAAGTGGTACTCCAAATCTGAAGTCCAGAATACCCGAACACGCTGCCGGGATTATTGTGTCACCTCATGTGTAGCGTGTTGTCACGTTAATTCAATGTGTGGACATGATGAATAATTTGACCGAAGTATACTACTACTGCTACTGTACTACTTACTAGTCGTATTTAGTGTCACATTTTAACCATAGGTTTAACTAACAAGTACGCACTTGAAGCCTAATTGATATGGCTTCTTCACAACATGTCCATGATCATTATCAGTACATCCTACGCAGGTGAGTTGGGATGCACTTGATCCCAGGAAGGTATTTATCCTTCAAACCAGAGGAGTGCTTCAAACTAACAACAGTACATAATATCCAACAAAAGATGGTCATGCTACATCATCAGAATACTGATAACCCACAAGTATAGGGGATCGCAACAGTTTTCGAGGGTAGAGTATTCAACCCAAATTTATTGATTCGACACAAGGGGAGCCAAAGAATATTCTTAAGTATTAGAAGTTGAGTTGTCAATTCAACCACACCTGGATAACTTAGTATCTGCAGCAAAGTATTTAGTAGCAAAGTAGTATGATAGTAATGGTAATGGTGGCAAAAGTAACAGTAGCAGTTTTGTAGTAATTGTAACAGTAGCAATGGTAAAGTAAATAAGAAAAGCACAATATGTGAAAATCTCGTAGGCATTGGATCAGTGATGGATGATTATGTGAGATAAGATTCCTCATATAATAGTTATAACATAGGGTGACACAGAACTAGTAGGCATGTATTCCGAATATAATCATACGTGCTTATGGAAAAGAACTTGCATGACATCTTTTGTCCTACCCTCCCGTGGCAGCGGGGTCCTAATGGAAACTAAGGGATATTAAGGCCTCCTTTTAATAGAGTACCGGACCAAAGCATTAACACATAGTGAATACATGAACTCCTCAAACTACAGTCATCACCGAGAAGTATCCCGATTATTGTCACTTCGGGGTTGTCGGATCATAACACATAATAGGTGACTATAGACTTGCAAGATAGGATCAAGAACTCATATATATTCATGAAAACATAATAGGTTCAGATCTGAAATCATGGCACTCAGGCCCTAGTGACAAGCATTAAGCATAGAAAAGTCATAGCAACAACAATCTGAGAACATAGTGGATACTAGGGATCAAACCCTAACAAAACTAACTTGATTATATGGTAAATCTCATCCAACCCATCACCGTCCAGCAAGTCTATGATGGAATTACTCACGCACGGCGGTGAGCATAATGAAATTGGTGATGGAGGATGGTTGATGATGACGACGGCGAGGAATCCCCCTCTCCGAAGCCCCGAACGGACTCCAGATCAGCCCTCCCGAGAGAGATTAGGGCTTGGCGGTGGCTCCATATCGTAAAACGCGATGATTCTTTCTCTCTTGATTTTTTTCTCGGTCGACGTCTAGGGGGCCCACGAGGCAGGGGGGCGCGCCCAGGGGGAGGGGGGCGCCCCCCACCCTCGTGGGCATGGTGTGGGCCCCCTGATGCTATTTCTTTCGCCAATATTTTTTTATTAATTTTGAAAAGTTGCTCCATGGATTTCCAGGACATTCCGAGAACTTTTATTTCTGCACAAAAATAACACCATGGCAGTTCTGCTGAAAACAGCGTCAGTCCGGGTTAGTTCCATTCAAATCATGCAAGTTAGAGTCCAAAACAAGGGCAAACGTGTTTGGAAAAGTAGATACGATGGAGACGTATCAAATACATGGCTTAGTGTAGATATTAGTACGAATCAAGTTGTGCATATTTGCTGTTGGCACAAACCACATTGCCACATGTTGGGTTTGCAAAAGCCATCCATCGCATGGAAGCTTGATACCTTTCACGCACTGAAGATTATCTGGCAACAAGTTGTATTGACGAATCTCTGGATATGGTGATTCATGAAACCCATGGTATGATGTGTAAACACAGTCCCCCCTGGTGAATGGAAGTTGCATAGCACGGTAATCATCTTCGGTGATATGATAAATGATTGGTTGGATAATCAGATAATTGAGCCCAAGGAACATGGAGTGGTTGCCAAGGCTGTTAACCCACCTCTAGTTGAATACGCCTGGCCCAACGGAGCTGGGATCTCTCTCGAACACGAAGTAGCCATAGCCATCAATGTCACGAACGCCCCAGGCATTGTACTGCATGTGGTTTGATGTAATGGTTTGGTCAATTTGGTACGTGCGAATGAGCATCAAATGACCGTCGTCAGCTGAATGAGCGGTAAACCACCACCCATTGGCTGGTATGATTCCAGGTCCTGGAATCATGAAGGCCAGGGCATTTGCGTCTGCTGCAACAATTCACATTGGAGACCAAAAGGACAAAAATAAACAATCATGTTTAGATTATGTGTAGAATTAAGATTATTATAACAGTGACACATATCATAGACAGAGAATTGAAATGTTGTGGTCATAATCATACCCCAAGTTAAAAAAATAAGCCAATGGCTTTCATATTCTAGCAATATGTCATGGTTCAAACATCATGTAACAATGAGAGGAAAACAGCTATGACAGAGCCTACTCATATTCTACCATAGCTCTTACTACTACTGTTCTCATATCAACTCTAAGCAATAACATGCGTTGTTATAAAAATCTTGGAAATGAGAGTAACATATAGCAATCATGATGTTATGCTCATAATATCTATTCTAAGAATCAGTTGATGCCAATTGTTCTCATATAACTCTAACGATAACATGTGTGGTCATAAAAATCTCGGAAATGAGAGGAACATATAGCAATGATGTGGTTATAGATATACTATCTATTCTAAATTTGTAACAATGAACAGGTAGTCGTATTCATAAGGTAAAGATGGGATGAGATATAACAATTACACGACGATAGATCCCATCAGTATAGGTGCCAATCTGTGCGTCGACCGCGTAAACGATGCCATCATGCACTATAGCATCAGACAAAAATGTTGCCTCAACAGGATTGACAATGAGCCATAACCATGTATGGAGACCGGATTCCAGATAGACTAATCCCATGTTGAACAAGGCAATGAGCTTGTAATCCATGTAGTCTTCTCATGGTGTGGGTACTTCGCAGATTACAACTTTCAGCAAACAGAGGTCGAGCCAAAAGCTTGACGCGTCTCGTGCATAGTAGGCAGGAGTGTCCGGCGGGCCGCGAGGCTCGATGGCGGCGGTATCCAATGATGATGGGTGATCTCTCGCTGGGTGTAGATATCCACGAGACGCCACGGACTATCGGGTTGGTGGATGAGGACGATCCAGTTGGCCTTCATGCTCGCCCAGTAGTGGTCGTGCATGAAGGACAAGTGGACGGGTAGTGGTAGCATGTCGAGGGACACCACGACAACCTCCGTGGGATCATCAAGTCGGTGTCTAGGCCACCTACAAGGATCGAGCATCAGCAAGCAGGGTGTCTTGAAAAGAGCTGGCTGATTGCAGATGAGTAGATGGTACAAAGACACCGGGCATACAGCCAGACGGACGGTGCTGAGTAGGTCCATACGATTACAGATCTACACCAAGAGAACATGGGGGAGGGAATTCCAATCACGGCTCTGCGCGTCAGTCGGTTCTGCCATTGGGATTTTCGGTGCCTACGAGCCAACGGGGAAGTGGATTCGGGCGGGCGAGCGAGGAAGCTTCTCCTCGTGTGGCCGAGCAGTAAGCGGGGGGATATGGTACGCGCAAGCTACCAAGGAAGATGGCGAGGGCAGGCGAGCAGTGAGCGGGGGGAAATGGTGTGCGGCCGACGATGGGGAAGAGAGGAGGAAGAAGAGTGGAAGACAGGGAAGAAAGTGCATTAAATCTCAATTCTACTAGTACTACTACCAGGATATACCATCCTTGGGAGTGTAAATAGTTACACCGATGACATGTGGGTCTACTACAAGAGGGCCCATATGTCAGTTAATGGAGGACAGAGGTGCGTAGGCATATTTGCGGAAGCGTGCTCTACTGGCAAACATGATGGCAGTACTGGGTAAGGCTGATTTAGTAACACCAACATGCTAGTTCAGCTTATTAATTAAGTGTCCCATATGCTGCAGCGTGTATTGTCACTTCACTGCGAAGACTAGTTGAATAGTTCTCTCTGACCGAGATGGGGAATAATGGATCACGAAGACTTCCTTTCCACAGTATCCCTATGCATCTACGCTCACTTCACTCATTTTGCTCTGTACGTAGTCACTTGTTGAAATCTCTAGAAAGACAAATACTCCGTATTTGGGAATAGAGGGAGGCTTTTACTCCGTATTTGGGAACAGAGGGAGTATCACCGCATTTCGAGGGAACAGAGGAAGCTTGAAATATGAACATGTCAATGGGAGAGAGTAAGCCCCATGCATGCATGCATGCATGCAACATGCAACACTCACACATACACATGGACGCACGCAACACTCACGCACCCATGCGGCACACAGCACACGATGCAACACACACGCTCACGCTCAAGTGCTCAACCTAATCCCTACGTTCGTGAAAGACTGTACATTTAGAGATTTACACATTGACCAGGGCATAATTAACGCCCAAAAGTAGCAGACTTATGTGTGCCTGCGACCATTGAGAGAAGAAGATTAAATGAAGGTCGTTGCATGCTGTAATTAAGGATAGACATGTAGCCTATACCTAGAGGACAAGTTGGTGCATTAGTCAATCAATATCTATTTCGATTAAAGGCTAAATGCATTGGAAGTGTAGATGTACTACACTCTTTGTTTTTTAGCCGATGTACACTCTTTGTTGGAAGACCGAGGGAGTACACATGCATGCACTCACATACACAACCACAGTGGTTCGCGTGCAAGGGTTGGAATCCTGTCGCGCCTGCGTAAAGTTTTGTTTAACTGATTTCTTTGCTCTACCAACTGACAGGTGGGACCCAGAAACCAGGTGACAATTTAACCAGTCAACAAAGTGCCACGTCAACTGTGTGGCTGGTCAGTAGGGTGCAATACGGTGCTCTACGATGAGCTAGTGATCGTCTAATCACCGCAAAACTATATATAGTGACTGTAAAGAGCGTGTTGTTATATACGTTGATCGCTAGTGTATTTTTCTTGTTTCAAATTAAGCCATATTAACCGGAAAGGACGCAGTATGGACTAGTACCAGTACTGCTTTGATGTCTCCCATCAACTCGCCCAATGATGAGAAGCTTGCTTACTACGCCTCCTCCTCGCCCACGCGCCCGGTGGCTCGTAGGACGAGGAGAGGGTTTTGACTACAACGCCCTCTCCCTCTCCCTCTCCCTCGCCCTCGCCCTTGTGGTGGATGTGCAGCAGTTCAATCGGTGTCAGATTGCCAGAAGCATATTGTACTGTAGTATCATCATTGTTGGACCTTCCAAAGAGGCGAAGAGCCAAGTGCAAGGTTCACACGAGTACGAACTATTGAACCTCCCAAAGAGGCAAAGAGCCAAGCGCAAGGTTTTATAGGAGTTGTCTTCCTAGTAGGAGCGTACTACAACTATAGCAAACGATGCTACTGTATGATGCCGCCACGTCACCTATATCCAAAGTCGGGCCACCTTTTTTCTCAAAGGGCGTGTTGGAGCCCGTGCAACAACCACACAAGTTGCACGTACACATAACACATTTACTAGTAATAAATTCTGAAGGACAAATGCCAGTATGCCACACAAGTTCATCTCCAATTCATGTGATAAATTTGTGCACGACTAGTCTACATATATTCACAACGCTACCATTCACAATTTACCGTACTCCACTTACACGTTATAGATGGGCTACATGTCCTCCTCCAGGTTCCAGTCTCAGGTGTTCTTCATGGATGGAACGATCCATAGCAGTGGGAAACGAGAATCATTGTCGCAACTTTCTAGTCCGGTTCCACACGATGGAGACTCATCCAACCTAAAGCGGCATAAATCAGGGATAGCGTGTCCCAGCATGTTATTCATCCGGCGGTGCGCACTAAAGACACAACCATGCTTCATGAACAGAAGGCCTTCTGTGTCCTGCATGGAAGGTGGCATCTGCTTCACAATGGGGTAGCTGTCCCCAATGAAAAGCGAGTACTCTCCAAGAGTGTTCCTCGGCACCCACGTAGCATCACGGGGGTCGAACTCGGCTTCGTTCATCTGGTACACGCGGCATCTCAGATCTGGACACATGGTGACGTACATAGTCAAGGTCCATGCATAATAATGTTGTGCTCAAATATAGCGGTCAGTAATACTGTGCAGCAAATAGTACTACTCCGATATAGAGGAAGTAAAATAACTGGCTTATTATATATAGCCACTCTTGGCTACATGGATGAGATAGTAAGACATGGAAAAACAAATATGGTGGCAGCTAGTGGGTTCAAGTCTTCAAGGGCCTAGCTAGCTATACGCGTCCTCCAAGGTAAAAAGTACTCCTACTAGTACTAGTAAGTAGTACAACAATGAAAGAGAAGGCGAGAGGGTTAAAATGGAATACTTGGGTAGATGGTGACGGTCCGATCGTGGTAGATTGTGTGACCATGTTGCACATTAGTGGTACCATGGGTAACGACTGCTAAGATAGTTGATCCCAATATGCCAAAGTCAGCTACAAGGTTACAGGTTATACCGAATCGCGGATGCAAATGCACATCCAAGATAGGCGATCTTATTTTGATCGAGGGATGACTGGTCCCTACAAAATAATGGAGTACCATTAGGGATGCAAATGATGGTTTGTGCATTCCGTTTGTAATCTCTTGTACCGTAGGATGGCAACTAGATGAAACAAGTCCCCTGGCTTGTCATTGCAAAGATGCAGCCTAGATGGCGCACGGCGTCTTCAAACGTGTAGGGGTACAAATCTGCCACCGCCAACATGTGCCAGCCTCTGCCGTTACTGCCTCTTGCATTGATGGCAATCCTTATGTCGAACCGCGATGAGATAGTAATTGTCGTAGCCGCGTCGCTTTATCGGTGGGTCCCCAATTGCTATCTTCTTCAATCTCATGTAGGAATCATCATACGTATTCAAGCCCAGCCAGTCCGGAAGGCCGATCCCAATGGTGGAGAAGTGGTCTATGGGAATGGCCGCACTGCTGTGGATGTTGTGCAAAATGATGGTGGTATCCGGCCGGAGGTATGCAAGCCAATCTTCATTGGCACCGACCCATAACTATATATAAGATGGTGGGCAGCGGTGAAATTACGGGATGGAAATGGAATAACTAAGTACTACATGATCAAACTCCATTGCTGAACAGCTCATCGGACAAAATTTGACTACCTCTCAACGTCGGCAACTCTAGCAGAGTCAACGTGCAACCATGGCCAGGGAGCGGTGGACTGTTTGAAGGATTGTCCCATAGAAGAACCTTCTCCTCGAGGATGCATGGAAGACCAACAAGCATGGCCTTTTCCCAAGCCTGTTTAAGCACCATCTTGAAAAAGTTGGTACAGGAAGCACTGAGTCTTGCGGCGGCGAGGATGTCGGAGCGGCGTGCGATTTCTCCCAGAGGATCGTCGTCCAAGGTCTCCCAACCCCGACAAGGAGGAGAGCCGCCTGGCGAATCCATGGGAGCTGCAACGAACTGCGTTCTCTTTGGGGGGAGGGGAACTGGCTAGGAGGAGATAAGAGCATAGTAACCACAGGGCCTCGTCCCTTCCAACTGTAGATCGTTCCTTAGTGAAGGACTGAGGCTATTATTTACTACTAGTACTAGCATTATGGGACGTTATGGGATTGCATTATACTGTAAATAATAGCACTTTTAAGAAATTTTTGGCACTAGGTAGTAGTTTTTGGCGTGGATTAAGAAATTTTGGGTATGTTTTTGCTATTTTTTGTACATGCCAACTAGTGTCAAAAAACGTCTTACATTATGTGAGGGAGGAGTACGTACTCGTACTATAGCAGTACTGGTACTACTTTCTCAATTAGTAGTGCAATGTAATGTACTTCTAGTATAGTGCACTGGTTTTGAACTCTTGTATCTCAGGGCCAAGGAGCTACAGTTGGAAGTGGAGGGTACTACTGTTCTCTAGAACCATCGCTGTACTATCAATGCAGGGAAAGTACACCTGCGTAGTGGCCTAGTGGATACTCTCGGTGCTCTATTCAGCGGTTCCTCTCACGTAGCTGGCCTACTCAGCCGCTCCTCTCACGCACACACTAGCAGCCTGTTTATCAGCAATGGTTGCGGGGGCAGAACATTTGAGTTATTTGATACAGCGAGACTAGGCTTTTCGCTTCCATTTGTGGAGGTGTAATGGATCTCGTCGAACTTTGTTAGTAGTTCCTTCTTTATGAATGAGATGAGGCAAAGCTTTTGCCCCCGTTTCAAAAAAAACACGTCAAGAGGAATTTCTTTTATAGTAGAGCCGATAATGGAGTGAAGTCCATGCGTGCAATGCCACAAGCTACAGAGTAGTAGTACAACACTATACGTACAGAGCCATATTGCATAGTTCCCGATGCTCCGCCAGGCTTTTCTGGCTCCTCGGGCTTAATTGGGAGGTTCTAGTTCAAATATGCGAGTACTAGCTGATGAGAAGCTGCAAGAGAGGTGCGGCTAGGGCGAGCACGTGAGCCACGAGATGCTAGGAAGGAAAACCCGTTCACGTGGCTAGGCTATCCAGTGCACCCAGATTGTGGTGCCGCATGTCCATTTGACTTCAAAACTCAAACTACCCGTGTAAAATATTGGCTCCCAGCGAAGTTACTATTTTAAAAAACGTCCACTATGCGTTCGACCGGGATCGAACCACAAAACAAGGTATACACTCCCGCGACCACTAGTAGTACTCGTTGGAGTACAATGCAACCTAGAATCGCCTTTTGTTGCTAGTAGTACATTGTTCCTTACAAGAAACCCCTAATAATGCAAGAAACCACTAATAATGCCAAGAAACTACTACCAATTGCATACGTGGCAGACTTAAGATAAGACTACCTTATCAACCATTCTACATGCTCTTACCAACCAGCCCTACCAAGAAACGACTATTCACAAAGTGCCGTTATAGGCACGTTTCAACCCATGGCCCTATTTGGATACATATGTTAGAGTTAATTTGGGTTAGTTTGGATTCAACTAACCCAGAAATATCCAAACAGGGAGGGTTGGTTTGGGTTAGATGCATCTAACCCACCCAAAAAACTAACCCATCCAAGAGGTGCTTATTTGGGTTAGTTCTTCTCGAGACCATTAAAAACACATTTTTCTCTCGCTCTCCCGGCAGCAGCCTCGCCCTATCCTCCTGTTCCAACCTCGTTGTCTCCCCGCGGCCCGTCCGCCCACCGGTAAGGAGTCACGGCTCCTTACATGGCCCGTCCCCGTTATCCTCGGCCAGCGCGGCACAGGGATGGCAGATTCGGCCGGCAGGCTGCGCGAGAGGCCAACGCGGCTCCTTGCCGGGCGCGTCCCCATCTGCCTGAGACAGCGCAGCTCTCAACCAATTGATTGAGAAAGAGCATTTGTTTTCAATCTAACCCTGCCATCCAAACACCAGTTTGGTTAGAGTTAGTTTAGGGTTAGAATCTAACTCTAACCTCTGACTTAGAGTATCCAATCAGGGCCCATGTCACCCATTAAGTCAACGCCTTCTATTTGACCGGGCGTTATGACTTGTGGGACCTACATGTCAGTCTGCAAAAAAATCCCCGAGTGACCTGCTACCTCTGGCCCGTCCACCTAGTCATCCTCGGACATGGGACGCAGCTACCGCCGCCTGTAGAAGGAAAGGTCAAAACCGCCAGCGGTGCGGAGCCCATCTTGCGGCAACCCGGATGCCATCTCCGTTCCACGCTCGCGGCCGCTAGCTAGCCAAGATAGCTCTGTCCAGCTGCTTGTCTGCAAGGTTTGCTAGCTAGATTGGCACGGCGGCACGGCGGCTTGCTTACGCGCGCCGCTCTAAGGCCAGCCATCTGGCTCAAGCGAAGGCCAGCGCGGCAGCTTGCTCGCACGTGAGTCACGCTCGGGCCAGCCTGCCAATCCGTGCGGAGGCCAGCGCGGCGTCCGGCCCGTCCGGCGGAGTGGCGGCCAACTCACTCATCACCGGCGCCACCGACGAGCACGCATCAGTACTGTTTGAAGTAATGTTCAGGAAAAATAATGATTTGAGGGGGAATAACATGATAGAAGGTTAGATGCGGGTCCCTTGTGTCAACGGTCAAACAAAATGTGTTGGTTTAAGCTGCCTCGTCAGCACGGATGTGTGGGCCAACCTTGTCATAAATGGGTTTAAATTAACCTAATCCGTACTCCCTCTGTCCCATAATATAAGATGTTTTTGCAAGCTAAACTAGCTTGCAAAAACGTCTTACATTGTGGGGTGGAGGGAGTACTAGGTAGTAGTTTTGGCGTGGATTAAGAAATTTTGGGTATGTTTTTGCTATTTTTTGTACAATAGATTCTTCCTAGGGCTTTGAAAGTGGTAGTTTTTTGTTAATACTCTACATATCGTAAGTAGGAGTGAAAGTTAAGCTTTGGAAGCCAATAAGCAAGGCTAGTTACATAGTGCATATGTGTACATGATTGAAAGTAAATATCAACCATGAGTGACTAACATCTTGATGGAAAACTCGAAACTATGGAATACTAGGAAAAAATTGCATGGTTGGGAATACTAGCAATGTTCATGTGCGTTGCAACAAATCATAATTAGAATAATACTTATTCACAAACTTGATACAAAACACTCTAATTTTGATATACATATATCACTAGAGATATATTATGTTTCAATTAGAATATATTCCTAGGGTTGTTTTGGTGAGGTCAGGGAGGGATGTGGTTGGTTCTAAGATACTAATTATGGGTTTTTTTTGCAAATTGGTAGACAAGTGGGATGTTGGTGAGAAAAGGCAACAACTTATCTCACAGTCGTTAGATGTAGATCTAATGGTCAGAAATGATGGATGTCAGACACACCATCATTACCAACTTAGTCTTCTGTAGGAGTACTAGCAAGATCCGTGCATTGCATGGAACATCAAGATGCATTTTTTTATAAAACACTTGTTGTGATTGACCCATGCGGGAGTAATCCCATGTGTAAAAACTAATGATATCTCGAGAAATAGGAGATAAGGTGAAGAGGAGTGGGGCGTGGTGGTGATTGGTGGTCGGACTAAGCGAAGGCATGGGGATTGACGACACCGGCAGCGCCCACCAGGCTAGTTTGTTCCAGAGGCTTCCTTTCTTAATTGCTCAACAAAGAGGTTGTTGGACATAAGGATGAACAAGGGAAGGTGTTGTAGGGTGAAACCCTAGAGGGGATCTTTTCACACATGGAGGGGGGAAGAGGAAGAACGCTCAAGAACACATGGCACAAATCACTCAAACAAACCCAAATATCACATCCACTAGAGTAGCATATATGAGATCCACAAGATTACAAGATCAATCCAAGGAAACAAGCACAAGGTAAAGTTCTTCCCACTCCTAGAGGATGTGAGGTCTTGTAATCCACAAGGATTCTTCCCAAGAGGGGTCTTGATGATGATCTACTCCCTTGGCAGGTCTTGTAATCCACAAGGATTCTTCCCAAGAGGGGTCTTGATCTCCAAGAGGAGGGGATACAAGGAGCAAAGCTCACAATGTTTTATCTAATACTTTGTTAACCTTCCAAATGAGCTAGGGGATGAGTATATAAAGGCTAGGGACAAAACTTGGAGAAAGAGGGGTACAAAGGAACAAAAATCCCCTAAATCGAGTAACCACGGAGGAGGGGTCCGGGCACCCGGGGTCAAACCGGCCGGGCACCCGGACCAGTCAGGGAGCTGTGCCCAGGTTCGGCCGGGCACCTGGGGAGAAAGGGACCGGGCACCCGGCCCGTACGGGGGCGGCTAGGAGGTGGCCGGGCACCCGGGGTCCAAGCCCGGGCACCCAGGGTTGCACCAGGCGGCCGGTTGGGCAAGGGCCGGGCACCTGGTTGGCCAAGGCCCGGGCACCCGGGGGGTCCGGTTGGAGGCAGGCAGGGGCCCGGGCAACCGGGAGCCAAGTGGCCTGATGACCCACAAGTGTAGGGGATCTATAGTAGTCCTTTCGATAAGTAAGAGTGTCGAACCCAACGAGGAGCAGAAGGAAATGGTAAGCTGTTTTCAGTAAGGTTTTCTCTGCAAGCACTGAAATTGTAGGTAATAGATAGTTTTGTGATAAGATAAATAGTAACGAGGAACAAGTAAATAAAGTAAATAAAGTGTAGCAAGGTGGCCCAATCCTTTATGTAGCAAAGGATAAGCCTGGACAATTTCTAATAATAATGAAGGAGCTCCCGAGGACACATTGGGAATTATCGTCAAGCTAGTTTTCATCACGTTCATATGATTCACGTTCGGTACTTTGATAATTTGATATGTGGGTGGATCGGAACTTGGGTATTGCCCTAACTTGGACAAGCATCCCACTTATGATTAACCCCTATTGCAAGCATCCGCAACTTCAAAACAAGTATTAAGGTAAACCAAACCACATCATTAGACATATGGATCCATAACAGCCCCTAACGAAGCAACGCATAAACTAGGGTTTAAGCTTCTTTCACTGTAGCAACCCATCATCTACTTATTACTTCCCCATGCCTTCCTCTAGGCCCAAACAATGGTGAAGTGTCATGTAGTCAACGTTCACATAACACCACTAGAGGAAACGACAATATACATCTCATCAAAATATCGAACGAATACCAAATTCACATGACTACTAATAGCAAGACTTCACCCATGTCCTCAGAAACAAACATAACTACACACAAAGCATATTCATGTTCATAATCAGAGAAGTAATAATATGCATAAAGGATCTGAACATATGATCTTCCACCAAGTAAACCAATTAGTATCAACTACAAGGAGTAATCAACACTACTAGCAACCCACAGGTACCAATTTGTGGTTTTGATACAAGATTGGATACAAGAGATGAACTAGGGTTTTGAGAGGAGATGGTGCTGGTGAAGATGTCGATGGACATTGACCCCCTCCCGATGAGAGGGTCGTTGGTGATGACGTTGGTGATGATTTCCCCCTCCCGGAGGGAAGTGTCCCCGGAAGAACAGCTCCGCCAGAGCCCTAGATTGATTCCGCCAAGGTTCTGCCTCGTGGCGGCAGAGTTTTGTCCCGTAAGGTTTCCCATGATTTTTTCCTGGGAAAAACGATGATATAGCAGAAGATGGACACGGGAGGCCCACCAGGGGGCCCAGGAGATAGGGGGCGCGCCCTATAGGGGGGGGGGGCGCCCCTGTCTCCTGGACAGGGTGTGGGCCCCCTAGTGTATTTCTTTCGCTCAGAAATTCTTATTAATTCCAAAAAGTTGTTTCATGGAGTTTCAGGACTTTTGGAGCTGTGCAGAATAGGTTTCCAACGATTGCTCCTTTTCCAGCCAGAATTCCAGCTGCGGGCATTCCCCCGCTTCATGGTAAACCTTGTAAAATAAGAGAGAATAGCCATAAGTATTGAGATATAATGTGTAGTAACAGCCCATAATGCAATAAATATTGATATAAAAGCATGATGCAAAATGGACGTATCAACTCCCCCAAGCTTAGACCTCGCTTGTCCTCAAGAGGAAGCCGAAATCGAAAAATATGTCCACATGTTTATAGATAGAGGTGTCGATAAAAATAAAATACGGACATGAGGGCATCATGATCATTCTTATAACAGCAACATGAATAGATTCCATCATATAATTTCTTATGCTCAAGTAACAATCAATTCACAATATCAAGTATGGTTCACAAACTTCATTAAGAACTAACAAACTATAATCTCAGTCATTGAAGCACTCACAATTTATCATAACATCAGAAAGAGTCAACAATAGAGCTTTTCAGCAAGTCCACATACTCAACTATCATATAGTCTTCTACAATTGCTAACACTCACGCAATACTTGTGGTTATGGACTTTTAGACGGACACTAAGAAAGATAGGGGCTTATTGTGTTGCCTCCCAATGTATTCACCTTTAGGTGATGTCAACAATAATAGCCCATGCTAACGAACATCCAATTGGATATGTATATCACGATCTTTCAAACACGAAGAGCTTGCCAAAGGATAAAATGAAAAAGGGAAAGGTGGAGATCACCTTGACTCAAGCACAAAATAAAAGCATAAAGTAAGAACATGAAGTAAAAAATAGGCCCTTCGCAGAGGGAAGTAGAGGTTGTCATGCGCTTTTAGGGTTGGATACACAAAATCTTAGTACGAAAGAACGTCACTTTATATGTCACTTGTGTCTGGATCTTTATTATGCAGTCCGTCACTTTTATTGCTTCAATAACAAGATCGTATAAAGCTTATTTTATCCGCACTAATAAGTCATGCATATTTAAGGAGCAATTTTTATTGCTTGCACCGATGACAACTTACTTGAAGGATCTTACTCAATCCGTAGGTAGATATGGTGGACTCTCATGGCAAAACTGGGTTTAAGGGTATTTGGAAGCACAAGTAGTATCTCTACTTGGTGCTGGGAATTTGGCTAGCATGAGGGGGAAAGGCAAGCTCAACATATTCGGAAGGTCAATGGCAGCATACTTTAACTGAGATGTGAGAAAACATAAACTATTACGTTGTCTTCCTTGTCCATCGTCAACTCTTTTAGCATGTCATACCTAATGAGTGCTCACAATCATAAAAGATGTCCAAGATAGTGTATTTATATGTGAACCCCTCTTTCCTTATCACTTCCTATTAATTGCAACAATGACCAAGGCTACGTTCATCAACTCCCAACATTTTTTATGCCTCATACTTTCTATGTGTGAAGTTATCACTATCCATAAGATCAATATGAACTCTTTTATTCTTTCTACTTTCTCAAGATCATAGCACATAGCAAAGCCCTTGACTCAACACTAATTTTTATTATAAATAGCTAAGGGACTCGATTACATAAAGAGATCACAAAGCAAAACTCAAACTACTTGATATCAAAACTTCTAGAACAAGATACTACTAAAAGGATCAAACTAAATAAAGCGGTAAAGATAGGAGTGTGATGGTGATACGATACCGGGACACCTCCCCCAAGATTGGCAATTTCCAAGGGGGTGCCCATACCCATGTGATTATTTCTCCTTCTTCACGGTTGGTGTTATGATCTTCTTGGCGATGATGCCCTTCAGAATGCGGTTCTCCTCCTCGAGCTTATTGACTTGTTGTTTGAGAACCATAATTTCTTTATGGAGCTTGCCCATAACGGCCAAAGCTCCTTTTACCCAAGGATGCTGCATAGCTGCTGGAGAACAAGTGAAACTCTTTTTCATATTTTCATAAGAAAGAAATATAGAGTTGGAAGGGATGATCGAAGTTGGAATAGCCACGCTCGGTAGTTCCCCTATCATGAATTCTGCTTGGAGATGAGAGGTGACTTCTTGATCTTCTTCCATGGCATCTATCCTTTTTAAATCAGCCTCCATCTCATCCTTCGTTGATGGTCCAAAGTGGTAGGCATCGCTATTTGCTCCTGGACCTGGCGTTGGGTGAGACACCCGGCTCTCCCCAACTGACTCCTGAGAAGACATCTTGCTTAATTCTTCAACAGCAACAACTCGAAACGAAAACAGAGGAAATTTGCGTGATACAGTGGTCAAAACCTTCGGGAATATATATAATGAATTTTTACCGACCAAAATACGTAACGTGCAAGAAAATGGAGTCCGGGAGGCACAGGAGGTGCCCACGAGATAGGGGCGCGCCCTAAAGGGGGGCACCCTCCACTCTCGTGGGAGCCTCGTGTCCCTTTCGGACTACTTCTTTCTTCCTAAAATTCTTAAATATTCCAAAACTGATAAAAATTGCCATTGGAGTTGTTTTGGAGTCGGTTTACTTACCGTACCACATACCTATGCCTTTTCGGAGTCTGGAACGTTCTGCAAAGTGTCCCTTATGTATTCCTCAGGGGTTACGGTTTCAATAATATTAGTTTCAACATTGATAGGATTACTTGAAATATAGTGTTTAATTCTTTGACCGTTTACCACCCTCGGATTTGTGCCTTTGAAGTTGTTGATTTTTATGGCACCAGAATGATAGACCTCCTCGATAACGTAGGACCTTCCCATTTTGAGAGAAGTTTTCCTGCAAAAAATCTTAAACAAGAGTTGAATAATAACACATAATCTCCTATGTTAAACTCACGCTTTTGTATCCCATAATGCATCATCAAGTTTTTTGGACCAATTCTTTCTAGATCTATTCACAGTCTTTTGCAAAATTAATTTGAGCTCTCTATTGCTCAACTCTACTTGACCACTAGACTACGGATGGTAAGGAGATGCTATTCTATGATTGACATCATACTTATCAAGCATCTTACGGAAAGCACCATGAATGAAATGTGAACCACCATCAGTCATAAGATATCTAGGGACTCCAACCTTGGAAAAATAACTTCTTTAAGCATTTTAATAGAAGTGTTATGATCAGCACTACTAGTTGGAATAGCTTCTACCCACTTAGTAACTTAATCAACAGCAACTAAAATATGTGTATAACCATTAGAGGCGGGAAAAGGTCCCATATAATCAAAGGCCCAAACATCAAACAGTTCAATAACAAGAGAATAATTCATAGGCATTTCTTGACGTCTACTAATGTTACCTATTCTTTGACATTCATCACAAGATAAGACAAACTTACGAGCATCTTTAAAGAGAGTAGGCCAATAAAAACAAGATTGTAGTACCTTGTGTGCAGTTCTATCTCCAGCGTGGTGTCCTCCATAAGATTCAGAGTGACACTTACGTAGAATTTGTTCATGTTCATGCTCAGGCACGCAACGTCTAATAACACCATCTACTCCTTCTTTATAAAGGTGTGGATCATCCAAGAAGTAATGTCTTAAATCATAAAAGAACTTTTTCCTTTGCTAGTATGTGAAACTAGGCGGTAAATATTTAGCAACAATGTAATTAGCATAATCAGCATACCAAGGAGGAGTACGAGAAGCATTGATGACCGCTAATTGTTCATCAGGAAAGCTATCATTACTAGGCAGTGGGTCATCAAGAACATTCTCTCACCTAGACAAGTTATCTGCAACGGGGTTCTCAGCTCCCTTTCTATCAATAATATGCAAGTCAAATTCTTGGAGCAAGAGAACCCATCTAATGAGTCTAGGATTAGCATCTTTATTTTCCATAAGATATTTAATAGCAGCATGATCAGTGTGAATAGTAACTTTGGAATCAAAAATATAAGGTCTGAACTTATCACATGCAAACACAACTACTAAGAACTCTTTTTCAGTAGTAGCATAATTTCTCTGGGCAGTATCAAGAGTCTTACTATCATACTGGATAACATTCAATTTCTTATCAAGGCTTTGCCCTAAAACAGCACCTACAGCATAATCACTAGCATCGCACATAATTTCAAAAGGTAAATTCCAGTCAGGTGGCTGAACAATAGGTGCAGTGATCAAAGCTTTCTTAGGCACTTCAAATGCTTCTACACAATCATCATCAAAGACAAAAGGAATATCTTTTTGCAATAAATTAGTTAGAGGCCTAGAGATTTTAGAAAAGTCCTTAATGAACCTCCTATAGAAACCGGCATGACCTAGGAAACTTCTTATACCTTTTATGTCCTTGGGACATGGCATCTTTTCAATAGCATCAACTTTGGCTTTATCAACTTCAATGCCTCTCTCAGAGATCTTGTGCCCCAAGACAATGCCTTCATTAACCATAAAGTGACACTTTTCCCGATTCAGGACGAGACTAGTGTCTTCGCATCTTTGCAAAACTCGATCAAGGTTGCTCAAACAATCATCAAAAGAGGATCCATAGATGGAGAAGTCATCCATGAATACCTCACAAATCTTTTCACAAAAATCAGAAAATATAACCATCATGCATCTTTGAAAGGTAGCAGGTGCATTACATAAACCAAAAGGCATGCGTCTATAAGAAAAAGTACCAAAAGGGCAAGTAAAAGTAGTTTTAGATTGATCCTTCGCTGACACAGGTATCTGAGAGAAACCAGAATAACTATCTAGAAAGCAAAAATGTGTGTGTTTGGATAGCCTTTCTAGCATTTGATCAATAAAAGGTAAAGGGTAATGATGTTTCTTGGTACCTTTATTTAACTTATGGAAATCAATTACCATCCTATAACCTGTAATAATTCTTTGCGGGATCAATTCATCTTTATCATTAGGAACGACGATAATACCTCCCTTTTTAGGGACACAATGGACAGGGCTTACCCATTCACTATCAGCAACGGGATAAACAATACATGCCTCAAGGAGCTTTAGTATCTCCTTTCTTACCACTTCCTTCATCTTGGGATTTAATCGTCTTTGAGGATCTCTAACTGGTTTGGCATCTTTCTCCACTGAAATCTTGTGTTGACATAATGTGGGACTAATGCCCTTAAGATCATCAAGAGTATATCCAATAGCTACTCGGTGCTTCTTCAGAGTTTTCAATAATCTTTCTTCTTCTTTCTCTGAAAGGTTAGCACTAATAATAATAGGATATATTTCTTTTTCATCAAGATAAGCATACTTAAGATTATCAGGTAACGGTTTGAGTTCAAACATGGGATCACCCTTGGGTGGAGGGGGATCCCCAAGAATTTCAACGGGAAGGTTACATTTCAGCATAGGTTCTTGTTTAAGGAACACTTCATCTATTTCTTCCCTTTCCTTCATAAACATATCGTTTTCATGGTTTAGCAAATATTGTTCTAACAGATCAGTTGGAGGAACAGCAATGGAAGCAAGACCAATAATCTCATCCTTGCTAGGTGGTTCCCTTTCACGAGGTTGTCTACTAAACGTAGCGAAATTAAACTCATGAGACATACCAT
The DNA here is from genome assembly GCF_002162155.2 of Triticum dicoccoides. Taxonomy (NCBI): domain Eukaryota; kingdom Viridiplantae; phylum Streptophyta; class Magnoliopsida; order Poales; family Poaceae; genus Triticum; species Triticum dicoccoides. The sequence goes on along the minus strand of NC_041393.1, from coordinate 518,534,150 downwards.
TTATGCCAACAGTGACAATATTCTTTTCACAATTAATCTTAGCACTAGCAGTATTCAAGAAGGGTCTACCAAAAATAATGGGACAAAAATCATCTTGTGGGGAACCAAGAACAAGGAAATCAGCAGGGTATTTAACCTTCCCACACAAAACTTCAACATCTCTAACAATCCCAATAGGTTTAATGGTATCCCTATTAGCAAGCTTAATAGTAACATCAATGTCTTCTAATTCAACGGGTGCAATGTCGTGCATAATTTCTTTATAAAGATCATAAGGTATCGCACTAGCACTAGCACCCATATCACATAAGCCATGATAATAATGATCTCATATTTTAACAGAAATAACAGGCATGCCTACGACATGTCTACATGTCTTAGTACCAGGTCTAGCAATATTAGCAGTCTTGCCCAAGAAAGAAATAACATGCCCATCTAAGTCCTCATCCAAGAGATCTTTAACCATAGCAATACTAGGTTCAACATTAATTTGCTCAGGAGGTGTATAAGTCCTAGTATTACTCTTACGAACAACAGTCGAAGCTTTAGCATGATCCTTTATCCTAACAGGAAAAGGAGGTTTATCAACATAAGCAATAGGAACAATAGGATCACTATAGGTAATAGTCTTTTATTCGACTGTAATAGGTGCAACTAGTTTCACTTCTACAGGAGGATTATATTTAAACCACTTCTCTTTAGGGAGATCAACGTGAGTAGCAAAAGATTCACAAAAAGTAGCTACTATCTCAGAGTCAAGTCCATACTTAGCGCTAAATCCACGAAAAGCATCGGTATCCATAAAAGATTTAACACAATCGAACTTAGGTGTCATACCTGACTCCTTACCATCGTCGGAACCCCAATCTTCAGAGTTGCGTTTAATTCTTTCCAATAAGTCCCAATTGAAATCAATAGTCTTCAGCATATAAGAACCAGCACAGGAAGTATCGAGAAGGTTGCAATTATCAAGAGAAAGGCGAGCATAAAAATTCTGAATAATCATTTCCCAAGAGAGCTCATGATTGGGGCATGAATATAACATTGACTTAAGCCTCCCCCAAGCTTGAGAGATTCTTTCTCCTTCGCGAGGACAGAAATTATATATGTAATTACGATCACGATGAACAAGATGCATAGGATAGAACTTCTGGTGAAATTCCAACTTCAATCGCTTATAATTCCAAGATCTCGTATTACCACATAGCATATACCATGTCAATGCATCTCCCTTCAAAGATAAAGGGAAGACCTTCCTTTTGACAACATCATCGGGAATACCTGCAAGCTTAAATAATCCACAGACTTCATCCACAAAGATAAGGTGTAAATTGGGATGCAATGTTCCATCTCCTGCAAATGGATTAGCTAGCAGTTTCTCTATCATACCCGAAGGAATCTCAAAGTAAATATTTTCATAAAGTTCAGTAGGTTGAGGAGAAACTCTTTGCTCTTCTGGTTGGGGTGAAGATACCCCAAACAAGCCCCTCAAAGGATTAGTTTCCATAGTGACAAGTAACAGAAAATTTCAGCACACTATATAAATGTTTCCTTACCAAGTTCCACTCACCAAAAGCGCTTCACTCCCCGGCAACGGCGCCAGAAAAGAGTCTTGATGACCCACAAGTGTAGGGGATCTATCGTAGTCCTTTTGATAAGTAAGAGTGTCGAACCCAACGAGGAGCAGAAGGAAATGATAAGCGGTTTTCAGTAAGGTTTTCTCTGCAAGCATTGAAATTATAGGTAATAGATAGTTTTGTGATAAGATAAATAGTAACGAGAAAACAAGTAAATAAAGTAAATAAAGTGCAGCAAGGTGGCCCAATCCTTTATGTAGCAAAGGATAAGCCTGGACAATTTCTAATAATAATGAAGGAGCTCCCGAGGACACATTGGGAATTATCGTCAAGCTAGTTTTCATCACGTTCATATGATTCACGTTCGGTACTTTGATAATTTGATATGTGGGTGGACTAGAACTTGGGTACTGCCCTAACCTGGACAAGCATCCCACTTATGATTAACCCCTATTGCAAGCATCCACAACTACAAAAGAAGTATTAAGGTAAACCTAACCACATCATTAGACATATGGATCCATAACAGCCCCTAACGAAGCAACGCATAAACTAGGGTTTATGCTTCTGTCACTCTTGCAACCCATCATCTACTTATTACTTCCCGATGCCTTCCTCTAGGCCCAAACAATGGTGAAGTGTCATGTAGTCGATGTTCACATAACACCACTAGAGGAAAAGACAACATACATCTCATCAAAATATCGAACGAAACCAAATTCATATGACTACTAATAGCAAGACTTCACCCATGTCCTCAGGAACAAACGTAACTGCTCACAAATCATATTCATGTTCATAATCAGAGGAGTAATAATATGCATAAAGGATCTGAACATATGATCTTCCACCAAGTAAACCAATTAGCATCAACTACAAGGAGTAATCAACACTACTAGCAACCCACAGGTACCAATTTGTGGTTTTGATACAAGATTGGATACAAGAGATGAACTAGGGTTTTGAGAGGAGATGGTGCTGGTGAATATGTTTATGGAGATTGACCCCCTCCCGATGAGAGGATCATTGGTGATGATGTTGGTGATGATTTCCCCCTCCCAGAGGGAAGTGTCCCCGGCAGAACAGCTCCGGCAGAGCCCTAGATTGATTCCGCCAAGGTTCCGCCTCATGGCGGTGGAGTTTCGTCCCGTAAGCTTGCCCATGATTTTTTCCAGGTAAAAGCGATGATATAGCAGAAGATGGACACCGGGGAGCCCACCAGGGGGCCCAGGAGATAGGGGGCGCGCCCTATAGGGGTGGTTGTCTCCTGGACAGGGTGTGGGCCCCCTGGTGTATTTATTTCGCTCAGAAATTCTTATTAATTCCAAAAAGTTGTATCGTGGAGTTTCAGGACTTTTGGAGCTGTGCAGAATAGGTTTCCAACGATTGCTCCTTTTCCAACAAGAATTCCAGCTGCCGGCATTCCCCCTCTTCATGGTAAACCTTGTAAAATAAGAGAGAATAGCCATAAGTATTGAGATATAATGTGTAGTAACAGCCCATAATGCAATAAATATTGATATAAATGCATGATGCAAAATGGACTTATCATGGCCGGGCACCCGGACCAAGCGGGGGCAGCTCCCGGGAGGTGGTGGCTGGGCACCCGGAGTTGAAGGGGCCGGGCACCCGGGGTGTCCAGGGGGTTTCGCCTCCTCACTTCCTTCTTCTCTCTTCTCCTTCATGTATGCTTGGATCTTCGTCCTCGTGTCCTCCCGGTCATCTCCTTGGTGCCTATGAATGCACAGAGTTCCCATTTGAGGTAGTGACCAAGTCCAAAGGATATTCATGTAAATCTCGAAGAGGAGCGGGTTCACCTTAAGTCCGATAGGTTCACTTGGGGCTTGAGGTGCTATGATTGTGTACATGAAGATAGCCATAGGATGATCCACATCATCTCCTCCCCCTTGGGAAAGATGCGTACTCGAATTGTAAACCATATCGTCATGTACACGGTAGGCATGGATGGACTTGTAGTTGGACGAGGTGTATGTCACGCCACGAGCAAAGTACTCCAAGGTGTCGTCGGAATGGTAGAAATGCAAAAAGAGCAAACACAAGGGACATTTGGAAATACAATGGTTAGCAGATGCAAAGTGTCCATCATTTAAGCATGAGGCTGTCCAATGAAATCGGGAATGGCAATGAGCATGAATTGTAGCAAAATGAAAGTGCATGGCATACAACATTCATGTGATCAAGCTCATTGTGCAAGAAGTTGCAAATGCTACCATTGTGCAATATGATGTTGTAATGGGATTTTGTATCAAAAGCATGAACAAGGTAAATGATGCTCAATGTGGGTATGTGATCATGCAATTGATGATTGGCAATGTGATCAATATGTATGAAGAGTCCATCAAGAGAGAGCACAACAAATTTGCTATGGAAATGAAAAAGCTTATATAGCATGGATGACATGGGGATACAAGATGCAACAAGGAAATCATAATGTGAGTCAATCCATGCATAAGATGCAAATTTGTTATGGGTATGATATGACCATGGAGCATGGCATGTTGGCACACAATCAACAAATATGAAGGTTTGGGTCTAATGTGCCAAAAGAGTGTTGATATACCAATGGTCAATGTCATGGAAAGAGTGGTATACGGGTGGTGCATCCATGAAATCCAAGGATATGTGAGGATGGCTCACAAGGAAGGAATGCACCTTGATGAGTATGTCGAAAATGTTGTTGTCGCACAATGTGTATGCCTTCGCATGCCCAAGATGCCTCGTGATAGTACCGCCTTGTGAATCCCTCAAAATGAAAGAACATTACAAACACTTGGAAAAACAAATGAGGTTAGCAAAGATGCAGAACCTATTCGTATGGTGAGTCCCCCAACAAGTATTTAGTCATTCTTATCATAAGAAAGGACAATGGGACATGGCATTGTAAGGAAGCATATGATGCAACAACAACCAAATAAATTAGGCTCAAACAAGCAAGCATGCATCACAAGTAAGCTGTTCAAGTCTCCGAGATCAACAAGTATAGCATGGTTTCACTCACAACAAGTGAATATGAGAGATGCAACTATTGGAGACAAGTGACAATGATCAAGATATATCATGTGAAATGCATGAACATATATGTCATCAACCCAAGAAAGCAAGTAAGAGTGGAACATTGGTGATGCAATATAGCAAGCAATCATAGTGATTAAGTCAAGCAAGCTAGTAGGGAGAAGATGCAACATACTAGAGATAATCATGGCAATCATGTCATGTGTGCAAATAGTGAGCATATATAATGCACATGACATATCACAAGCATGAAAGAAAGATATGAGTAATGTATCATCATTGTATTGGCAAGAAATCCTATGTAAATAGCAATTGAACAATATGACTCTCCCAACACAAGAATCAACAATAGCATGTGGCACAAGGTAAACATGGCAATAGTAAGAAGTATCTCCACCAAGAAGGCAAATACACGTAGAAGTAGTATAATGGTGAATCATATGTAAGTGCAAGCAAGTGTCACAATTGCATGGCAAAGTCATGGAAAGAGGCATAGCATGCAAAGTGAACACGAGAAAAATGGGCATAACGTAACAAGTGATATATAGCCCATATCCGTGTGAGAGCCAAGTAAAAGAGGGGCGTGTAGTCCGTGCATGAAGGGAACGGTGGTAAGGGTAAACCAGTGAATCCCAAAGCATCGTTGCTCTCAAGAGCTCGTTTCGTCAACTCATGGGATTGTGAGGTTGACGAGTGTTCATAAGTACCTACACAAAACAAAGGCAAAGGGAAAATTGTGTGTGCATGGTATATGTACACATCATCCCTTATGATGCGCACGTGCATGTGTTGGTTAACACAAAATAGCCAATGTTCAAATAAATGAGATGCGTAATATAGAAACATGTCATCCATCATGAGAGGTTTGTTATTATGTATAGCATAATGGAGACTCAAATTGTGGAATGCATCACTAGTGATATCTAGAGCATTGTTATGAATGGTATTCATAAGATGTAAGCAATTATGGGAAATCTCACCCATAGCATATGACAAGTTTAATGGATTGTCAAACATGATGTGACCGCTAGATTTTTCACAAGATATCCTCTGGAGCATAGTATCACAACTAGACAAATCAACATGCTCATCATCATATTCATCATAAATAGGTGGCATATCTAAGCATGTATAAGACATAGTATGTGGTGAATCCATAAGGTGATCGTCATCATGCAAGCAATCATTTGCAAGAGAGTCCACTAGTGGGACAAGAGAAGCATCATCACCTATGTTTCCTTTGGAGCATCGCTCATGTGTTGTAGGTGAGGTGTCGAAGATCCACTCATTGTCATCTTCATCTTGATGAAACCATGTGGGGGTGCATCATATTCCACCATGTCCATCGTTGTCTCCATTGGAGGTATGGACTCATCTAGGATAGGCATGATGTCATGTAGGATACCTAGCACCAAAGAACAAAATACACTCGGCGTAGAGGTTAAGTCATGAGAAATCATAGTGGCTTCACATGCCATGTCAACTACCTCACTCACTAAGTGTTGTGGCTCACTCACTCCCTTAAGGATGCACTCACTCATATGGTTAGTGGAGTCACTCAAATGGCTCTCAGCCTCACGTAGGATGTGTGGCATGCTCTCAAGTGTGGGGCTAGTGGTGGTCACACTCATCCCCTCATAGGAAATGCACTCAAAGTCACATATGGTGTAGTCACTCATGTCACTCATGTGGTAGTGGCTCTCCTCACATGGGAGTTGGGGCATCTCTTCATATGTGGGTGTCAGAGAGATGTTGGTGCAAATGTCTCCATGCTCAACGCCTATCGCCGCCTTGGTTGAAGGGATAGTCCCATGCTCAACCTTCTCGTCATTGTCGCTGTGGATGCAGGCCGAAGATGGTACATCATCACTCTTGCCTCCAAAGATGGAAGCATCATCCTTGCTTGCCATCGTGTCGCTTGCCTTGAAAGCTTGCTCCTTGAGGGTCTCCATAGTTATACTCGTCACCGCACCGTCTTCGAAAAGAGTCGAAGTAGACTCGGCATCATCAATGCCACAAAGAGGGATGGCGGTGGAGTCGAACGTGGGAGTGTAGTCTTGGAGCTTGTCAGGCTTGGACATCATGGTGGTACTAGCCTCATGCTCGCCATCCTTGAGGTTGGTCTTCGAGAAGTGTGCTTGGGGGGAGAAGTCTTGGCCTTCATAAATTCTTGTTCCGCCTTGAGAGCACCAATGTAGTTGTCGTCAAGGGACTTGTAGTTCTCGAGGAAGATAATCTTGGAGATGTCGTTGTTCAATCCCATCATGAAGTAGAACTTCATCCAAATGGGGTCGTCCACACCAGCTCGTCGCAAGGCTTTCTTCATCTTGAGGAAGTACTCGTCGAGGGACTTGGATCCTTGGATGGTGTTCTCCAATTGGCGTTGAAGATGTTCCGTGTAGGTGGAAGGCAAAATCGCTCGCCGCATAGATTTCTTCGTCTTGGGCCAACTCGTGACGAAGGTCGTCGAAGGTGTATGAAGCCACCATGTCGACGCGTAATTGTGGAAGTTACTTGAGGCGCGCTTCACTTGGTCTTCGGAAGGGACTTGATGTAGCTTGAGGTAGTCGTCCATCTTGCACTCCCACTCGAGATACTCCTCGGGGTCTTGAGTCCCATAGAAAGGAAGCTCGTGGTCATTGTCGAGGTCATAGTAGCTTGTGGAAGTCACGGACTTGAGCTTGGGGAGCTTCTCTTGATGTAGCGCTCGTTGCGCGATGAAGTGGTTCTTGGTGACGTAGCCGTTATCACCACCTTGATCCTCAAAAATAGGGTTCACCAACGACCTTGGCCTATCCATCATAACCAAGTGGGGTGAGTAGGAAAATGAGAGAACAATACCGAAGTTACTCAGTGTAATGCCACAATAGGAGAATTGGAACCGGGTTTGTTTCTCACACCTACAAATAAGAGGCTTATGGAGGAGCTCGGTTAAGATGGTGGCAAAAATTTCAAGCAAATGTTAATCAAGATATCGATAAGGTTGAGAAGGTTCACAAAAATGCAAGTAAAGCAAATAGATCAAACCCAAAGATATCACTAGGAACACACGCACGGAAGATTGATGGGATCCGCACAACCAAGGAGTGAGCTCAAAATGTGCAATCACGGAAGATGCTCTTGTTGTGCGAATGCTAGAGAGACGCTAGCTCGGTTGCTCAAATGGGAAAGATACGCTTGTGCACCAACCTATGAGAGAAACGTGTCGTCTTCAATTCCAACTATGCTATCTATGCGATGACCAAGATGATATAACTATGAAAATGGCTCAATGCTATTGCTTACAAGCTCTTTGTTGCTTCTCTTTTGCTTAAAAGCTTTTCTTCTTTTTCTCTTTTTTTCTAAGCTTGATGCTCGAGCCGAGTATGATATGAGACAAGTATGTAAGATATGCACAAGAGAGACTTATGGCACAAAGATGATAACACGATCACTACGGTGCACAATAGCGTGGCCTGGCAATTCTCAACTTGCTAGTCTTGATGGGTAAGCAACGCAAAATGGCTCGGGCTATCAATGCAAAAGCATGATAAGAAGTAAGTGTCGTCGAGTTTACCATCCTTTCTTACGGTTAGCGGTGAAGATGACTCTGAGGCGATGATGGTGATGTCGATGGCACCCGCTCCTAAGTAGACGAAACACCTTAGGAAATAGAAAATGCAACTCAAAATCGGTCAAATGTGGAAGGTGGGTGTTTTTGTGATGATTTTCGGATGGGGGCTAATGGTGGTGGTAATGAGATGAGTGGATGGGGGAAGTCAAGAGCTTCCAAACAAGCTAAAGAACACAAAAACGGACTTGGGAGTTGGAAGTTATGGTCAAATTGGTGGAGGTGTTGGGCTGATTCGGGTGGTGCGGGCACCCGGGGGTGGGAGGTGCGGGTGCCCGAGGTGGTCAGGGGGAAATGGACCAGGGGTGCGGGTGCCCGGTGGTTCGAGGTGCGGGCACCCGATGGTCGACTATTTGGGCGGAAATTTTGGAGAAAAAGCAAAATTCAGTGGATTTCATGGTGGGAAGGGTGTAGATTATTGGGGAGGGGCTAGACCCACTTGCCAAATATCAGATCTATGGACCAAAACAACTAAATCTCACAAGATCCAACAAATTCCAAGAAAAATTTTGGGGGCTATTTTTGTGGGGATTTTCAAATTTGGACGAAAAACAACAAAATCAAGCTAGCAAATGGGGGAATGGGACTCCAAGATGTGAATCAACCTTTCTCATGATACCAAGATGTTGTAGGGTGAAACCCTAGAGGGGATCTTTTCACACTTGGAGGGGGGAACGAGGAAGAACACTCAAGAACACATGGCACAAATCACTCAAACAAACCCAAATATCACATCCACTAGAGTAGCATACATGAGATCCACAAGATTACAAGATCAATCCAAGGAAACAAGGACAAGGTAAAGTTATTCCCACTCCTAGAGGATGTGAGGTCTTGTAATCCACAAGGATTCTTCCCAAGAGGGGTCTTGATGATGATCTACTCCCTTGGGAGGTCTTGTAATCCACAAGGATTCTTCCCAAGAGGGATCTTGATCTCCAAGAGGAGGAGATACAAGGAGAAAAGCTCACAATGTTTTATCTAATACTTTGCTAACCTTCCAAATGAGCTAGGAGATGAGTATATAAAGGCTAGGGATGAAAATTGGAGAAAGAGGGGTACAAAGGACCAAAAGGCACCTAAATCGAGTAACCACGGAGGAGGGGTTCGGGCACCCGGGGACAAACTGGCCGGGCACCCGGACCGGTCAGGGAGCTGTGCCCAGGTTCGGCCGGGCACCCGGGGAGAAAGGGACCGGGCACCCGGCCCATACAGGGGCGGCTGGGAGGTGGCCGGGCACCCGAGGTTGCACCAGGCGGCCGGCTGGGCAGGGGCCGGGCACCCTGTTGCCCAAGGCCCGGGCACCCGGGGGGGGGGGTGCGGCTGGAGGCTGGCAGGGGCCCGGGCACCTGGGAGCCAAGTGGTCGGGCACCCAGACCAAGCAAGGGCAGCGCCCGGGAGGTGGTTGCCGGGCACCTGGAGTTGAAGGGGCCGAGCACCCGGGGTGTCCAGGGGGTTTCGCCTCCTCGCTTCCTTCTTCGCTCTTCTCCTTCATGTATGATTGGATCTCCTACTCGTGTCCTCCCGATCATCTCCTTTGTACCTATGAATGCAGAGAGTTTCCATTTGAGGTAGTGACCAAGTCCAAAGGATATTCATGTAAATCTCGAAGAGGAGCAGGTTCACCTTAAGTCCGGTAGGTTCATTTGGGGCTTGAGGTGCTATGATGGTGTACATGAAGATAGCCGTAGGATGCTCCCATCATAAGGCCTTGTCTGCAAATGTGGAGAGGGGTGCGGGTATCTTTTAGTTTAATTTCCATCCGTCATATATAGATCGGATGGTCTATATTGCAAGATGGCACGCGTACCATCATCACCAACTCGGTTTTTTATAAGAGAAGAAATATCAGTATGGAGATACAAACATATTATCGGTACTTGTTTCCGTAAACTAGCATCTACATTCTATTCAATGCCTCCGCATGTGGGGCCTTAGCACAATGACTTCTTGATTATGTAAAACCAAGGTTTTCCCGTCGCCGATAAGGAGGGGATGACGGCGGCGTGCTTTTTGGCTTGCTCTAGTCCTAGTAGTCATACTAGGTGGTCTAAGCACATGTAGATTAATCATTTTCATGTCTCGTGTTCGTCGTACTGCCACAACTGTTGATGAATAGACGGTAAGTTATTCACAGAGAAACCCTTGTTGAGCGTGTTTGCGAGAGAGAGAGAGAGAGACAGTGTGCGTGTGTGATATGTCTAGAGACTGAGGCAATGATAATAGATTCTTTGTGTCTATGTGTGTGGAGGATAGAGAGAGACATGTACATGGGGCTTTGTGTTGTGTAAGGTGGAGACACATATACATAATTAGAGAGTGAGTGTGTGAGATACACATGCGGACATCGGGAGAGATGAGGATCCAAATAAATGGGTGTTTGTGCGTGTCTGTGTGTGTTTGTGTGCGCGTTTGTGTGTGAGAGGGAGTGTGTGTATGTGGAGTAGAGAGACCACTAATGATGTAAACCTAGTATATAAGGGAAGGGGGAATGGTGTGACATGTGTAGTAGCGGGATAGCATGGGTGCGGGCGGGGGGAGCAGACTATTTGGAGGAGACATCGACTGTGTGTGGGAGAGGGGTGTGAGAGCGAGAGCGAGAGAGAGAGATATAGCAATGGAGAGAGAGAGAGAGAGGAAGAGAGGGGGCGAGAGAGGGGTCATTTGTGTCCATAAATGCCATATAGATAGGGAGACAATGTTGATGTGTTGTTCGAAATTAGCCTATGTACGGAGACGCAAGGGAAGCGAGTCATCATGTGTGTGATAGGGACTTCATGAGAGATCTAGAATAGATGGTGTAGAGAACAATGTGCGAGATCGAGAACGATGATACATTAGGGAGCTATGGAAAGAGTCACAATATATATGTATACAGGAAAGGAGCTGGGGCGGGTCCGCATGTGGGAGAGATAGAAAGAGGAGAGTGGTGCACAAGGAGACAAAGTGTGCTTGTTTGCAGTGGGGGTGGTGTGTGAGGTGAGTGTGCGAGAATCACATAACTAGGGAGATGGATGTTTGGGGGCGACGTTTTGTGTGTATGGGAAAGATACACTCTACGTGGTGCATGTGCTTGGGAAAGAGAGATGCCGGGAGACCTAGAGAGTGGGGGAAGAGATGTGTGCATGCCCGAGAGACAAAGTGATAGAGACCTATATTGGGGTCCGGACTTTAGAAGAGAGAGGGGTGTTAATGTGCTCGTGTGTTGGTGTTTGAGGGAGAGAACGACTTCTCTGTGTGTGGGGGCGATGGGGTGGGGGGTTGCCTTCAGATAAAGAGTGAGGTGTCTATATATTTGAGGGACTTTAGTGTAATTGAGATATACATGGTCAATAGTATGTGCACTCATGGTTGATCAATTTGTTTCACAGTTTGGACTATGAGATAACGATACTTTTGAACATGTGTGATATACCTTGATGTACCAGAATTACAAACCTAAGACTAGAATTTTGGAATTCGACTCCATCATTAGCTTTTGTAATTCATTTAAACAGAGGTACATTTTTTAAGTCAGGATTTCGTGATTTCAAATTCATATATCAAACCCAGAGATATACACATACGGGCATGTTCAAACTTTATAATCATCCACTTTATTCATACACATACACATTTTTGCTTTTGTCATCATATTTAGGATAAACGCATTTGGAATTTCATTTGAATTGGACCGTATGATGGTATTTGCTTGTACTAGCTCAATGATCCATATTTGAATTGAATGGACAATCTAAGTTTCGAGTTGGAGACATTGATTTTCAAAACTTGCACTATTTTTTTGCGTGCAAAGCAAACAAATTCTCAGCCATGATATAGTCGGTTGTACAAGAGCGGAATATAATTTCAGGCGCCAAAAGCTTTCAGACTTCCCGCTCACATCGAAATATCTCACGTCCGAAAGTTTAGGCCTGCGATATTCCTGTTTTACTCCTGCCATATGAACAGAAAAGGGCTGCTTTGGTAACTCCATTGTTTTCCCCTCTTTGCCCCCAACATTCTTCCCAGAGCCCCTCCCCTTCCCCTCCCCGACCCCCCCCCCAACCATGGCAAGTCGCCGAATCTAGTCCTCTACCGCAGCGGTGGACCTCACACCCCGCCGGATCTACCTTCTGAAGGAAATATGCCCTAGAGGCAATAATAAAGTTATTATTTATTTCCTTATATCATGATAAATGTTTATTATTCATGCTAGAATTGTATTAACCGGAAACATAATACATGT
>NC_041393.1:518409900-518520645 GCF_002162155.2 Triticum dicoccoides | reverse complement strand
TGGAAAGGAGAAAGGGGCAGCCCAAGGGGGCTGCGCGCCTCCCCCCTTCTCCTAGTCCTATTAGGACTAGGAGAGGTGGCCGGCCACCCCTCTCCCTCTTTCCCCCTTGGGAATCCTAGTTGGAATAGGATTGGAGGGGAGTCCTACTCCCGGTAGGAGTAGGACTCCTCCTGCGCCTCCTCCTCCTGGCCGGCGCACCCTCCCCCCTTGGCTCCTTTATATACTGAGGCAGGGGCACCTCTAAACATACAAGTTGACACAAGTTGATCCACGTGATCGATTCCTTAGCCGTGTGCGGTGCCCCCTGCCACCATATTCCTCGATAATACTGTAGCGGAGTTTAGGCGAAGCCCTGCTGCTGTAGTTCATCAAGATCGTCACCACGCCGTCGTGCTGACGAAACTCTTCCCCGACACTTTGCTGGATCAGAGTCCGGGGATCGTCATCGAGCTGAACGTGTGCTCGAACTCGGAGGTACCGTAGTTTCGGTGCTTGATCGGTTGGATCGTGAAGACGTATGACTACTTCCTCTACGTCGTGTCATTGCTTCCGCAGTCGGTCTGTGTTGGGTACGTAGACAACACTCTCCTCTCGTTGCTATGCATCACATGATCCTATGTGCGCGTAGGAAAATTTTTGAAATTACTACGAAACCCAACAGTGGCATCCGAGCCTAGGTTAATGATGTTATATGCACGAGAAGAACACAAGTGAGTTGTGGACGATACAAGTCATACTGCCTACCAGCATGTCATATTTTGGTTCAGCGGTATTGTTGGACGAGACGACCCGGACCAACCTTACGCGTACGCTTACGCGAGACCGGTTCCCTCGACGTGCTTTGCACAGAGATGGCTTGCGGGCGACTGCCTCTCCAACTTTAGTTGAACCAAGTATGGCTACGCCCGGTCCTTGCGAAGGTTAAAACGGAGTCTATTTGACAAACTATCGTTGTGGTTCTGATGCATAGGTGAGATTGGTTCTTACTTAAGCCCGTAGCAGCCACGTAAAACATGCAACAACAAAGTAGAGGACGTCTAACTTGTTTTTGTAGGGCATGTTGTGATGTGATATGGTCAAGGCATGATGCTGAATTTTATTGTATGAGATGATCATGTTTTGTAACCGAGTTATCGGCAACTGGCAGGAGCCATATGGTTGTCGCTTTATTGTATGCAATGCAATCGCGATGTAATGCTTTACTTTATTACTAAACGGTAGTGATAGTCGTGGAAGCATAAGATTAGCGAAACGACAACGATACTACGATGGAGATCAAGGTGTCGCGCCGGTGATGATGGTGATCATGACGGTGCTTCGGAGATGGAGATCACAAGCACAAGATGATGATGGCCATATCATATCACTTATATTGATTGCATGTGATGTTTATCTTTTTATGCATCTTATCTTGCTTTGATTGACGGTAGCATTATAAGATGATCTCTCACTAAATTATCAAGAAGTGTTCTCCCTGAGTATGCACCGTTGCAAAAGTTCTTCGTGCTGAGACACCACGTGATGATCGGGTGTGATAGGCTCTACGTTCAAATACAACGGGTGCAAAACAGTTGCACACGCAGAATACTCAGGTTAAACTTGACGAGCCTAGCATATGCAGATATGGCCTCGGAACACGGAGACCGAAAGGTCGAGCGTGAATCATATAGCAGATATGATCAACATAATGATGTTCACCGATGAAACTACTCCATCTCACGTGATGATCGGTTATGGTTTAGTTGATTTGGATCACGTGATCACTTAGAGGATTAGAGGGATGTCTATCTAAGTGGGAGTTCTTAAGTAATATGATTAAATTGAACTTAAATTTATCATGAACTTAGTCCTGGTAGTATTTTGCAAATCATGTTGTAGATCAATAGCTCGCGTTGTTGCTTCCCTGTGTTTATTTTGATATGTTCCTAGAGAAAATTGTGTTGAAAAATGATAGTAGCAATGTTGCGGATTTGATCCGTGATCTGAGGTTAAATCCTCATTGCTGCACAGAAGAATTATGTCCTTAATGCACCGCTAGGTGACAGACCTATTGCAGGAGCAGATGCAGAAGTTATGAACGTCTGGATAGCTTAATATGATGACTACTTGATAGTTTAGTGCACCATGCTTAAACGGCTTAGAATCAGGACTTCAAAGACGTTTTGAACGTCATGGACCATATGAGATGTTCCAGGAATTGAAGTTAATATTTCAAACAAATACCCGAGTTGAGAGATATGAAGTCTCCAACAAGTTCTATAGCTAAAAGATGGAGGAGAATCGCTCAACTAGTGAGCATGTGCTCAGATTGTCTGGGTACTTCAATCGCTTGAATCAAGTGGGAGTTAATCTTCCAGATAAGATAGTGATTGACAGAATTCTCTAGTCACCATCACCAAGTTAGTAGAACTTCGTGATGAACTATAGTATGCAAGGGATGACGAAAATGATTCCCGAGCTCTTCGTGATGTTGAAATTAACGAAGGTAGAAATCAAGAAAGAGCATCAAGTGTTGATGGTTGACAAGATCACTAGTTTCAAGAAAAGGGCAAAGGGAAAGGAAGGGAACTTCAAGTGGAAAGACAAGAAAGTTGTCACTCCCACGAAGAAGCCCAAAGCTGAACCAAAGCCTGAAACTGAGTGCTTACACTGCAAAGGAAATGGTCACTGGAAGCGTAACTACCCTAAATATTTGGTGGATAAGAAGGATGGCAAAGTGAAAAAGGGTATATTTGATATACAGGTGTTTGATGTGTGCTTTACTAGTGTTTATAGCAACCCCTCGGTATTTGGTACTGGTTCAGTTGCTAAGAGTAGTAACTCGAAACGGGAGTTGCAGAATAAACAGAAACTAGTTAAGGGTGAAGTGATGATGTATGTTGAAAGTAGTTTCAAGATTGATATGATCATCATCGCACACTCCCTATTCTTTCGGGATTAGTGTTGAACCTAAATAAATGTTATTTGGTGTTTGCGTTGAGCATGAATATGATTTGATCATGTTTATTGCAATACGGTTATTCATTTAAGTAAGAGAATAAACTGTTGTTCTATTTACATGAATAAAACCTTATATGGTTACACACCCAATGAAAATGGTTTATTGGATCTCGATCGTAGTGATACACATATTCATAATATTGATGCCAAAAGATGCAAAGTTAATGATAGTGCAACTTATTTGTGGCACTGCCGTTTGGGTCATATCGGTGTAAAGCGCATGAAGAAACTCCATAAAGATGGATTTTCGGAATCACTTGGTTATGAATCATTTGATGCTTGCGAACCGTGCCTTTTGGGCAAGATGACTAAAACTCCGTTCTTCGGAACAATGGAACGAGTTACTGACTTGTTGGAAATAATACATACCGATGTATGCGATCCAATGAGTGCTGATGCTCGTGGCAAGCATCGTTGTTTTCTGACCTTCACAAGATGATTTGAGCAGATATGGGTATATCTACTTGATGAAACATAAGTCTGAAATAGTTGAAAGGTTCAAAGAATTTCAGAGTGAAGTGGAAAAATCATCGTAACAAGAAAATAAAGTTTCTGCGATCTGATCACGGAGACAAAAATTTGAGTTACAAGTTTGGTCTTCAATTAAAACAATGTGGAATAGTTTCACAGCTCACGCCACCTGGAACACCACATCGTTATGGTGTGTCCGAACGTCGTAACCGCACTTTATTTGATATGGTGCGATCTATGATATCTCTTTACCACTATCGTTTTGGTTATGCATTAGAGACAGCTGCATTCACGTTTTAAAATATGGCACCATCTAAATCCGTTGAGATGACACTGTATGAACTATGGTTTAGCAGTAAACCTAAGCTGTTGTTTCTTAAAGTTTGGGGCTGCGATGCTTATGTGAAAAAGTTTCTTCCTGATAAGCTCAAACCCAAATCGGAGAAGTGCGTCTTCATAGAATACCCAAAGGAAATTGTTGGGTACACCTTCTATCACAGATCCGAAGGCAAAACATTCGTTGCTAATAATGGATCCTTTCTAGAGAAGGAGTTTCTCTCGAAAGAAGTGAGTGGGAGGAAAGTAGAACTTGACGAGGTAACTGTACCTGCTCCCTTACTGGAAAGTAGTTCATCACAGAAAACTGTTTCAGTGACACCTACACCAGTTAGTGAGGAAGCCAATGATAATGATCATGAAACTTCAGATCAAGATACTACTGAACATCGTAGATCAACCAGAGTAAGATCCGCACCAGAGTGGTACGGTAATCCTGTTCTGGAAGTCATGCTACTAGATCATGATGAACCTACGAACTATGAAGAAGCGATGGTGAGCCCAGATTCCGCAAAGTGGCTAGAAGCCATGAAATCTGAGATGGGATCCATGTATGAGAACAAAGTATGGACTTTGGTTGACTTGCCCGATGATCGGCAAGCGATTGAGAATAAATGGATCTTTAAGAAGAAGACTGACGCTGATGGTAATGTTACTGTCTACAAAGCTCGACTTGTCGCAAAAGGTTTTCGGCAAGTTCAAGGAATTGACTACGATGAGACCTTCTCACCCGTAGCGATGCTTAAGTCCGTCCGAATCATGTTAGCAATTGCCGCATTTTATGATTATGAAATTTGGCAAATGGATGTCAAAACTGCATTCCTGAATGGATTCCTGGAAGAAGAGTTGTATATGATGCAACCAGAAGGTTTTGTCGATCCAAAGGGAGCTAACAAAGTGTGCAAGCTCCAGCGATCCATTTATGGACTAGTGCAAGCCTCTCGGAGTTGGAATAAATGTTTTGATAGTGTGATCAAAGCATTTGGTTTTATACAGACTTTTGGAGAAGCCTGTATTTACAAGAAAGTGAGTGGGAGCTCTGTAGCATTTCTGATATTATATGTGGATGACATATTACTGATTGGAATTGATATAGAATTTCTGGATAGCATAAAGGGATACTTGAATAAAAGTTTTTCAAAGAAAGACCTTGGTGAAAGCTGCTTACATATTGAGCATCAAGATCTATTGAGATAGATCAAGACGCTTGATAAGATTTTCAATGAGTACATACCTTGGCAAGATTTTGAAATAGTTCAAAATGGAACAGTCAAAGAAAGAGTTCTTGCCTGTGTTGCAAAAGTATGAAATTGAGTAAGACTCAAATCCCGACCACAGCAGAAAATAGAAAGAGAATGAAAAGTCATTCCCTATGCCTCAGTCATAGGTTCTATAAAGTATGCTATGCTATGTACCAGACCTATTGTATACCTTGCTCTGTATTTGGCAAGGGAGTACAATAGTGATCTAGGAGTAGATCACTGGACATTGGTCAAGAATATCCTTAGTAAGGACTAAGGAGATGTTTCTCGATTATGGAGGTGATAAAAGAGTTTGTTGTAAAAGTTACATCAGTGCAAACTTTTACACTGATCCAGATGACTCTAAGTCTCAATCTGGATACATATTGAAAGTGGGAGCAATTAGCTAGAGTAGCTCCGCACAGAGCATTGTAGACATAGGATATTTGCAAAATACATACGGATCTGAATATTGCAGACCCGTTGACTAAGACTCTTCCACGAGCAAAACATGATCAACACCAAAGCTCCATGGGTGTTAGATTCATTACAGTGTAATCTAGATTATTGACTCTAGTGCAAGTGGGAGACTGAAGGAAATATGCCCTAGAGGCAATAATAAAGTTATTATTTATTTCCTTATAATCATGATAAATGTTTATTATTCATGCTAGAATTGTATTTTCCGGAAACATAATACATGTGTGAATACATAGACAAACAGAGTGTCACTAGTATGCCTCTACTTGACTAGCTCGTTAATCAAAGATGGTTATGTTTCCTAACCATGAACAATGAGTTGTTATTTGATTAACGAGGTCACATCATTAGTAGAATGATCTGATTGACATGACCCATTCCATTAGCTTAGCACCTGATCGTTTAGTATGTTGCTATTGCTTTCTTCATGACTTATACATGTTCCTACGACTATGAGATTATGCAACTCCCGTTTACGGAGGAACACTTTGGGTACTACCAAACGTCACAACGTAAATGGGTGATTATAAAGGAGTACTACAGGTGTCTCCAATGGTCGATGTTGGGTTGGCGTATTTCGAGATTAGGATTTGTCACTCCGATTGTCGGAGAGGTATCTCTGGGCCCTCTCGGTAATACACATCACATAAGCCTTGCAAGCATTACAACTAATATGTTAGTTGTGAGATGATGTATTACGGAACGAGTAAAGAGACTTACCGGTAACGAGATTGAACTAGGTATTGGATACCGACGATCGAATCTCGGGCAAGTAACATACCGATGACAAAGGGAACAACGTATGTTGTTATGCGGTCTGACCGATAAAGATCTTCGTAGAATATGTAGGAGCCAATATGGGCATCCAGGTCCCGCTATTGGTTATTGACCAGAGACATGTCTCGGTCATGTCTACATTGTTCTCGAACCCGTAGGGTCCGCACGCTTAAGGTTACGATGACAGTTATATTATGAGTTTATGCATTTTGATGTACCGAAGGTTGCTCGGAGTCCCGGATGTGATCACGGACATGACGAGGAGTCTCGAAATGGTCGAGACATAAAGATTGATATATTGGAAGCCTATGTTTGGACATCGGAAGTGTTCCGGGTGAAATCGGGATTTTACCGGGTTACCGGGAGGTTACCGGAACCCCCCGGGAACCACATGGGCCTTCATGGGCCTTAGTGGAAAGGAGAAAGGGGCAGCCCAAGGGGGCTGCGCGCCTCCCCCCTTCTCCTAGTCCTATTAGGACTAGGAGAGGTGGCCGGCCACCCCTCTCCCTCTTTCCCCCTTGGGAATCCTAGTTGGAATAGGATTGGAGGGGAGTCCTACTCCCGGTAGGAGTAGGACTCCTCCTGCGCCTCCTCCTCCTGGCCGGCGCACCCTCCCCCCTTGGCTCCTTTATATACTGAGGCAGGGGCACCTCTAAACATACAAGTTGACACAAGTTGATCCACGTGATCGATTCCTTAGCCGTGTGCGGTGCCCCCTGCCACCATATTCCTCGATAATACTGTAGCGGAGTTTAGGCGAAGCCCTGCTGCTGTAGTTCATCAAGATCGTCACCACGCCGTCGTGCTGACGAAACTCTTCCCCGACACTTTGCTGGATCGGAGTCCGGGGATCGTCATCGAGCTGAACGTGTGCTCGAACTCGGAAGTACCGTAGTTTCGGTGCTTGATCGGTTGGATCGTGAAGACGTACGACTACTTCCTCTACGTCGTGTCATTGCTTCCGCAGTCGGTCTGCGTTGGGTACGTAGACAACACTCTCCTCTCGTTGCTATGCATCACATGATCCTATGTGCGCGTAGGAAAATTTTTGAAATTACTACGAAACCCAACACCTTCCACACCTTAGAACCCCCAACTGCCAACTCACCAGTTCACCGGAGCCGCTTCAGCGACTGGCTTGTCCACCGCTCCAGATCTCCTTGACCGCCGTCATGGTCCACCACGCCGGATCTGCTTAACCGGCGCCCTCGTCCACCATAGTGTAGGCCCTTCACTAACTCCCTTGTCTGCCCCTTTGCTGGCCCTTCATACAAGCCCTCGTCCATCGCAACAAATCCGCCTCACCGAAAGCATTGTACAACGCGCCCGCCGAACCCTTCGTCCACTTCACCGGACCCACTCCACAAACACCATATTCAACTCCACCGGCCCTGCTTTACTGATGCCGCAACCTCGTCAGGTTATTTTGATTTGTACTCCTTCGGTTTTTCTCTTTATCATGCAACTGTTCACTTACCATAGATGAGCTTTCTTGTATGTCGACAGGTGCCGCAACCTAGCACTGGAGCCGCTTCAGCGACAGTGATAGCCGGCCCAAACTCAACCGCAACACAAGCACAATTGACGACCCTTAGCTATCAAGTATGACAACAATACCCATATGCCGCCAAGAATCAGGTACTATTATCCAACGGCCAACGCCTACGTTCACTTTCTTAGCATAACCACCGCACCTTTGAATTTCTTCAGGGCATCATTCAATTTTTCATGAGACGTGTTATTCTGCTTGCACCTATAGGGCCATACTTCTGGCAGTGAACATGTTACATGTGCTAAATTACATACCAGTGCACATATAGTTAATATGCTTTAGTTGTCATAAGTATTACTGTACTTCCTAGATATCACTGCCTACTATTTTACTTCTTGCAAGCTATATTTATGATAAAGGTGTTGTTCTGATGCCACCTGTTGGTTCCATCAGACTGCCTAATGTTCTCTATGATTAATTACACATCAGCAAGCTAGCATGTGGTTCCGCTGCTTTTTGTTCGTTTTACCCAACATTTTCTGATGCTAGCTATTACATCACTGCTCCGAGCCTCTGTTCATTACTTGTTTCTGTGTTCTTGATCTTCCCAAGTTGCATGACTAATTTGATGCTTCTATTAGTTATGGAGCTTCCAACCCCATCAAGCAAGATATTTGTTCTTTTGGGGCTGGCACCTCAAACAAGCATAAAAATAGAGGGAAGCAGATATATTGTCATGTATGCACACACCCTTCTTTCATTAGTTTAGATGAACCACTGATGATCAATTCGGACCAGTGCATGCGATTAAATTTAATTTTACCTAAATAGAGGGTGCAGAATAAACTACAACAACTAGATTTGCAACCATGGGATGCTGACGATACCTTCAAAGAACATTGCAACAGCAGCGAGGCTTCACAACAACATATGGTAAGCCAGTGTGTTTTAGTACATGTGAAATGTAATGCGAGTGGGCTGCTTTCTTGGCTTGTGCCCTCAACCTGTGATCCTACCGAATTACAAATAGTTCAGTTGTCTGCTTTGCTGTATTGCTTGATTCGAATGCTTGTTTATTGTTACGCTATACCTAAGTTGGCCAATATGTCAGCAGTGCCTGCTATACTATCGTAAAGAAATGCATGCCTATTTCATTTGAGTCCTTAACTTTTCCTCTCAACTTCATCACAAGACTGTCTTCGTAGTTTATATGAGGCCACACTGTTAAGTGCTTTCTCAGATTATTTCAACTGCTTAGATGCCTTGGCAACTTAAATATAGCGGTGGTACACTCCCTTCATGTTTCATCTTACCATTTTAATTTATTTTCGGCTGATGCTGCTTCGAACCATTTAAATATAGTTTGCCATGCTCGACAATAATTCGTCTGTCGTTTACCATGTAAGCTTACTGCCTGGATCATACGATAACTATCTCTTACTCATGTCCAGCGGAAACCTTCCAGGATGCTGTTCACACTAGGACACAATGTACAACCCCAGAATCTATTTGTGGAAGCATTGCGCCATCCATGTTACCAGATGGTAGCAGTTCAGAGGAAACACCGCCGGAGAGCAGTCTGAGCACAAATATTATAGTGCTTGAGGCTCTACTAGAGGCAGAAAGAGATGGTGTGGCTGCCATGAATGAGGTAATCTTTATCTTGAGGCTGGAAATTTCGGAATTAGCAGCACACATTATGCAAGCAACCCAAGAATTGGAGGAAGTAAGAATGTTACATTTGAAGACGGAGGAGGTCCTGCTATTTCTGCTATCTGAAGCCCAAGGTAATCCCGGTTCTTATTTAGATACCAGCTGAAATTGTCATTAGATTATTGTACTTGTACGTTGTGTCATGTCTCTGAATGGATTATGTTGCAAGACCCCCTATGTTGTCCATGTGTTGTAATGATCCAGATTTTTTAGGCGAGGTAATCCTCAGTACTTGTATGATTGACATAAGGTGAACTGTTTTTCATGTGAGCATACTGTATTGGATGAAATAACTGTTTGACTCAGAGTGTATCCAACCCACTAAATTCGAAGATCACGGCATTTCTAAATCGTAATCATATATAAAGGTGGAATAAATCTTTGTTGTGGTTTTGAAGAAATAAATAACAAAACATATAATTATCTATGGATATTCATAATCGAATACATATTGGATTTGAATTTAGTTTGCCAGGGCCCAGGGCAAACGTGAATGCTAATTCTCCCAAGTTTTGAACGAAGCAGCTAAACACACACTATAATTTGTGGGCTGCCCGAAGCAAGTGTTTGCGAGATGGAAATTACTGTCTATTGTTGGGGAACGTAGCAGAAATTAAAAATTTCCTACGTGTCACCAAGATCCATCTATGGAGAAACCAGCAACGAGGGGAAGGAGAGTGCATCTACATACCCTTGTAGATCGCTAAGCGGAAGCGTTCAAGAGAACGAGGTTGAAGGAGTCGTACTCGTCGTGATCCAAATCACCGGAGATCCTAGTGCCGAACGGACGGCACCTCCGCGTTCAACACACGTGCAGCCGGGTGACGTCTCCCATGCCTTGATCCAGCAAGGAGAGAGGGAGAGGTTGGGTAAGACTCCGTCCAGTCGCAGCACAACGGCGTGGTGGTGGTGGAGGAGCGTGGCAATCCTGTAGGGCTTCGCCAAGCACCACGGGAGAGGAGGAGTACTTGGGAGAGGGGGAGGGCTGCGCTAGAACTTGGGTGCGGCTGCCCTCCCACCCCCCACATATATATAGGGGCAAGGGAGAGGGAGCCCGGCCCCCTCAGATCCAATCTAAGGAGGGGCGGCGGCCAGGGGGGTTGCCTTGCCCCCCAAGGCAAGGGGGCGCCCCCCCTTTAGGGTTTCCCCCAAGCCCTAGGTGCCTTGGGCCTTGGTGGGGGGGGCGCACCAGCCCATCCTGGGGCTGGTCCCCTCCCACACTTGGCCCATGCAGCCATCTGGGACCGGTGGCCCCACTTGGTGGACCCCCGGGACCCTCCCGGTGTTCCCGGTACATTACGATAGCACCCGGAACTTTTCCGGTGACCAAAACAGGACTTCCCATATATAAATCTTTACCTCCGGACCATTCCGGAACTCCTCATGACGTCCGGGATCTCATCAGGGACTCCAAACAACATTCGGTAACCACATACAAACTTCCTTTATAACCCTAGCGTCATCAAACCTTAAGTGTGTAGACCCTACGGGTTCCGGAACCATGTAGACATGACCGAGATGTTCTCCAGCCAATAACCAACAGTGGGATCTGGATACCCATGTTGGCTCCCACATGTTCCACAAAGATCTCATCGGATGAACCACGATGTCAAGGACTTAATCAATTCCGTATTCAATTCCCTTTGTCTAGCGGTATTGTACTTGCCAGAGATTCGATCGTCGGTATACCGATACCTTGTTCAATCTCGTTACTGGCAAGTCTCTTTACTCTTTCCGTAACACATCATCCCGCGATCAACTCTTTCACATTGTGCACATTATGATGATGTCCTACCGAGTGGGCCCAGAGATACCTCTCAGTCACACGGAGTGACAAATCCCAGTATCGATTCGTGCCAACCCAACAGACACTTTCGGAGATACCTGTAGTGCACCTTTATAGCCACCCAGTTACGTTGTGACGTTTGGTACACCCAAAGCATTCCTACGGTGTCCGGGAGTTGCACAATCTCATGGTCTAAGGAAAAGATACTTAACATTAGAAAAGCTTTAGCATACGAACTATACGATCTTTGTGCTAGGCTTAGGATTGGGTCTTGTCCATCACATCATTCTACTAATGATGTGATCCCGTTATCAAGGACATCCAATGTCCATGGTCAGGAAACCATAACCATCTATTGATCAACGAGCTAGTCAAGTAGAGGCTCACTAGGGACATGGTGTTGTCTATGTACCCACACATGTATCTGAGTTTCCTATCAATACAATTATAGCATGGATAATAAACGATTATCATGAACAAGGAAATATAATAATAATAATAACTAATTTATCATTGCCTCTAGGGCATATTTCCAACAGTCTCCCACTTGCACTAGAGTCAATAGTCTAGTTCACATCCCATGTGATTAACACTGATAGGTCACATCACCATGTGACCAACATCCAAAGAGTTTACTAGTGTCTAAACTAGTTCACATCACCATGTGATTAAGTCTCAATGAGTTCTGGGGTTTGATCATGTTTTGCTTGTGAGAGAGGTTTTAGTCAACGGGTCTGCAACATTCAGATCTGTATGTACTTCGCAATTCTCTATGTCATATTGTAAATGCTGCTTCCACGCTCCACTTGAAGCTATTCCAAATGGTTGCTCCACTATACGTATCCGGTTTGCTACTCAGAGTCATTCGGATAGGTGTTAAAGCTTGCATCAACGTAACCCTTTACGCCGAACTCTTTATCACCTCCATAATTGAGAAACATGTCCTTTATTTACTCCAAGGACAATTTTGACCGCTGTCCAATGATCTATTCCTGGATCATTCTTGTACCCCTTGACTGACTCATGGCAAGGCACACTTCCGGTGCGGTACACAGCATAGCATACTATAGAGCCTACGTCTGAAGCATAGGGGACGACCTTCGTCCTTTCTCTCTCTTCTGCCGTGGTCGAGATTTAACTCTTAACTTCATACCTTACAACTCAGGCAAGAACTCCTTCTTTGACTGATCCATCTTGAACACCTTCAAGATCATGTCAAGGTATGTGCTCATTTGAAAGTACCATTTAGCGTTTTTTGATCAATCCTCATAGATCTTGATCCTCAATGTTCAAGTAGCTTAATCCAGGTTCTCCATTGAAAAACACTTTTCAAATAACCCCATATGCTTTCCAGAAATTCTACATCATTTCTGATCAACAATATGTCAACAACATATACTCATCAGAAATTCTATAGCGCTCCCACTCACTTCTTTGGAAATACAAGTTTCTCATAAACTTTTGTATAAACCAAAAATCTTTGATCATCTCATCAAAGCGTACATTCCAACTCCGAGATGCTTACTCCAGTCTTTAGAAGGATTACTGGAGTTTTGCATACTTGTTAGCGTCTTTCAGGATTGACAAAAACCTTCTGGTTGTATCACATACAACCTTTCCTCAAGCATATCGTCGAGGAAACAATGTTTTGACATCCTATCTTCAATATTTCATAAATCATGCATTAATTGCTAATATAATTCCAACAGACTCTTAGCATCGTTACGAGTGAGAAAGTCTCATTGTAGTCAACTCCTTGAACTTGTCGGAAAACATCTGAACGATTTGTCCCAAACTTTTAAGAAACGACAACTTGGGTTTCATTTAAGGAGAATTGTTTGGGGCTGTTGGAATTACTTGAGATATGCAAAAGTAATTGTTTCAGGTTGTCTCTAATGCCTAACCCATGAACGATAGTGGTAATTCGATAAGAGACATCATGGTACGCACCATATCCAATAGGGTGCAACTATGATGTTCGGACACACCATCACACTATGGTGTTCCAGGCGGTATTAATTGTGAAACAATTTCCACAATGTCTTAATTGCGTGCCAAAGCTCGTAACTCAGATACTCATCTCTATGATCATATCATAGACATTTTATCCTCTTGTCACAATGATCTTCAACTTCACTCTGAAATTACTTGAACCATTCAATAATTCAGACTTGTGTTTCATCAAGTAAATATACTCAGTATCTACTTAAATCATCCGTGAAGTAAGAACATAACGAAATTCACTGCATGCCTCAGCACTCATTGGACTGCACACATCAAAGTGTGTTACTTCCAACAAGTTGCTATCTTGTTCCATCTTACTGAAAATGAGGCTTTTCAGTCATCTTGCCCATGTGGTATGATTTGCATATCTCAAGTGATTCAAAATCAAGTGAGTCCAAATGATCCATCTGCATGGAGTTTCTTCATGCATATACACCAATAGACATGGTTCGCATGTCTCAAAATTTTCAAAAACGAGTGAGTCCAAAGATCCATCAACATGGAGCTTCTTCATGCGTTTTATACCAATATGACTTACATGGCAGTGCCACAAGTAAGTGGTACTATCATTACTATCTTATATCTTTTGGCATGAAAATGTGTATCACTACGATCGAGATTCAATAATACATTCCTTTTAGGTGCAATACCATTGAAGGTATTATTCAAATAAACAGAGTAACCATTATTCTCCTTAAATGAATAACCGTATTGCGATAGACATAATCCAATCATGTCTATGCTCAACGCAAACACCAAATAACAATTATTTTAACACCAATCTCGATGGAAGAGGGAGCGTGCGATGCTTGATCACATCAACCTTGGAAACACTTCCAACACATATCGTCAGCTCACCTTTAGCTAGTCTCCGTTTATTCCGTAGCTTTGTATTTCGAGTTACTAACACTTAGCAACCGAACCGGTATCTATTACCTTGGTGCTACTAGGAGTACTAGTAAAGTACACATTAACATAATGTATATCCAATATACTTCTATCGACCTTGCCAGCCTTCTTATCTACCAAGTATCTAGGGTAATCCTGGTCCAGTGGTTGTTCCCCTTATTACAGAAGCACTTAGTCTCGGGTTTGGGTTCAACCTTGGGTTTCTTCACTAGAGCAGCAGCTGATTTGCCATTTCATGAAGTATCCCTTCTTGCCCTTGCCCTTCTTGAAACTAGTGGTTTCACTAACCATCAACAATTGATGCTCCTTCTTGATTTCTACTTTCGCGGTGTCAAACATCGTGAATATCTCAAGGATCATCATATCTATCCCTGATTTGTTATAGTTCATCACGAAGCTCTAGCAGCTTGGTGGCAATGACTTTGGAGAAACATCACTATCTCATCTAGAAGTTCAACTCCCACTCGATTCAAGTGATTGTTGCACTTAGACAATCTGAGCACAAGCTCAACGATTGAGCTTTTCTCCCTTAGTTTGCAGGCTAAGAAAATCGTCGGAGGTCTTATACCTCTTAACGTGGGCACGAGCCTAAAATCCCAATTTCAACCCTCGAAACATCTCATATGTTCCGCGACGTTTCGAAAACGTCTTTGGTGCCTCAACTCTAAACCATTTAACTGAACTATCACGTAGTTATCAAAACGTGTATGTCCGATGTTCGCAACATCCACAAACGATGTTTGGGGTTCAGCACACTGAGCGGTGCATTAAGGACATAAGCTTTCTACTGTCCGCATAATCGTTACTGTCAACTTTCAACTATATTTTCTCTAGGAACATATCTAAACAGTGGAACTAAAGCGCGAGCTTACAACATAATTTGCAAAGATCTTTTGACTATGTTTAGGATAATTAAGTTCATATCATGAACTCCCACTCAGATAGACATCCCTCTAGTCATCTAAGTGATTACATGATCCGAGTCAACTAGGCCGTGTCCGATCATCACGTGAGACGAACTAGTCATCATCGGTGAACATCTTCATGTTGATCGTATCTACTATACGACTCATGCTCGACCTTTCGGTCTCTTGTGTTCCGAGGCCATGTCTGTACATGCTAGGCTCGTCAAGTTAACCTAAGTGTTTCGCGTGTGTAAATCTGGCTTACACCCGTTGTATGTGAACGTAAGAATCTATCACACCCGATCATCATGTGGTGCTTCGAAACGACGAATTTTCGCAACGGTGCATAGTTAGGGGGAACACTTTCTTGAAATTTTAATGAGGGGTCATCTTATTTACTACCGTCGTTCTAAGCAAATAAGATGTAGAAACATGATAAACATCACATGCAATCAAAATAGTGACATGATATGGCCAACATCATTTTGCTCCTTTTGATCTCCATCTTCGGGGCTCCATGATCATCATCGTCACCAGCATGACACCATGATCTCCATCATCGTGTCTCCATGAAGTTGTCTCGCCAACTTATTACTTCTACTACTATGGCTACCGGTTAGCAATAAAGTAAAGTAATTACATAGCGTTGTTCAATGACACACAGGTCATACAATAAGTAAAGACAACTCCTATGGCTCCTGCCGGTTGTCATACTCATCGACATGCAAGTCGTGATTCCTATTACAAGAACATGATCAATCTCATACATCACATATCATTCATCACATTCTTCTTGGCCATATCACATCACATAGCATACCCTGCAAAAACAAGTTAGACGTCCTCTAATTGTTGTTTGCATGTTTTACGTGGCTACTATGGGTTTCTAGCAAGAACGTTTCTTACCTATGCAAAACCACAACGTGATATGCGAATTGCTATTTACCCTTCATAAGGACCCTTTTCATCGAATCCGTTCCGACTAAAGTGGGAGAGACTGGCACCCGCTAGCCACCTTATGCACCAAGTGCATGTCAGTCGGTGGAACCTGTCTCGCGTAAGAGTACGTGTAAGGTCGGTCCGGGCTGCTTCATCCCACAATACCGTCGAAACAAGATTGGACTAGTAACGGTAAGCATATTGAACAAAATCAACGCCCACAACTACTTTGTGTTCTACTCGTGAATAGAATCTACGCAATAGACCTAGCTCATGATGCCACTGTTGGGGAACGTAGCAGAAATTCAAAATTTTCCTACGTGTCACCAAGATCTATCTATGGAGAAACCAGCAACGAGGGGAAGAAGAGTGCATCTACATACCCTTGTAGATCGCTAAGCGGAAGCATTCAAGAGAACGGGGTTGAAGGAGTCGTACTCGTCGTGATCCAAATCACCGGAGATCCTAGTGCCGAGCGGACGGCACCTCCCGCTCAACACACGTGCAGCCCGGTGACGTCTCCCATGACTTGATCCAGCAAGGAGAGAGGAAGAGGTTGGGGAAGACTCTGTCCAGCAGCAGCACAACGGCGTGGTGGTGGTGGAGGAGCGTGGCAATCCTGCAGGGTTTCGCCAAGCACCACGGGAGAGGAGGAGTACTTGGGAGAGGGGGAGGGCTGAGCCAGAACTTGGGTGCGGCTGCCCTCCCACCCCCCACATATATATAGGGGCAAGGGAGAGGGGGGCCGGTCCCCCTCAAATCCAATCTGAGGAGGGGGCAGCGCCCAGGGGGGTTGCCTTGCCCCCCAAGGCAAGGGGGCGCCCCCCTTTAGGGTTTCCCCCAAGCCCTAGGCGCCTTGGGCCTTGGTAGGGGGGCGCACCAGCCCACCTGGGGCTGGTCCCCTCCCACACTTGGCCCATGCAGCCATCTGGGGCCGGTGGCCCCACTTGGTGGACCCCCGGGACCCTCCCGGTGGTCCCGGTACATTATCGATAGCACCCGGAACTTTTCGGGTGACCAAAACAGGACTTCCCATATATAAATCTTTACCTCCGGACCATTCCGGAACTCCTCGTGACGTCTGGGATCTCATCCAGGACTCCAAACAACATTTGGTAACCACATACAAACTTCCTTTATAACCCTAGCGTCATCGAACCTTAAGTGTGTAGACCCTACGGGTTTGGGAACCATGCAGACATGACCGAGACGTTCTTCGGTCAATAACCAACAGCGGGATCTGGATACCCATGTTGGCTCCCACATGTTCCACGATGATCTCATCGGATGAACCACGATGTCAAGGACTTAATCAATCCCATATTCAATTCCCTTTGTCTAGCGGTATTGTACTTGCCCGAGATTCGATCGTCGGTATACCGATACCTTGTTCAATCTCGTTACCGGCAAGTCTCTTTACTCGTTCTGTAACACATCATCCCGCGATCAACTCTTTGATCACATTGTGCACATTATGATGATGTCCTACCGAGTGGGCCTAGAGATACCTCTCCGTCACACGGAGTGACAAATCCCAGTCTCGATTCGTGCCAACCCAACAGACACTTTCGGAGATACCTGTAGTGCACCTTTATAGCCACCCAGTTACGTTGTGACGTTTGGTACACCCAAAGCATTCCTACGGTATCCGGGATTTTCACAATCTCATGGTCTAAGGAAAAGATACTTGACATTAGAAAAGCTTTAGCATACGAACTATACGATCTTTGTGCTAGGCTTAGGATTGGGTCTTGTCCATCACATCATTCTGCTAATGATGTGATCCCGTTATCAAGGACATCCAATGTCCATGGTCGGGAAACCATAACCATCTATTGATCAACGAGCTAGTCAAGTAGAGGCTCACTAGGGACATGGTGTTGTCTATGTACCCACACATGTATCTAAGTTTCCTATGAATACAATTATAGCATGGATAATAAACGATTATCATGAACAAGGAAATATAATAATAATAACTAATTTATCATTTCCTCTAGGGCATACTTCCAACATCTACCCCTGACACTTGACATCCTTATCGACCGGATTTACACTGTTGTCGATAGGGGTAGACTGGTAACTTCAATCAGACGTGACACGACGGCCTTTGAACCCATTTAGACACGGTGGGCGCCTAACGTGAGCGGCAAAACACATTTGATTCAAGCTCGTCCAAAAGACATGTGTCTCTTCCTCGATTTCCCCATTCATACACGGTGGGCGGCAAAACAAACTCTCCTTGTCCGAAATCGATGTAGGCTAATATTTTAAATAGGGGCAGATGTGTAACTTCCCTCAGACGTGACACAACCGCCCTACCTATCAGCCCCATTCATACACCGTGGACGGAAAAAACTGTCTCCTTGCCCGAAATAGTTACCGGCAAATATTTGGGAGATGCGAGATTACCGTCCTATCCCCAACCGACGCGTTGTCCGAAATTGTAAACGGGGGATAAGTTCGTAACTTCCCCACATTTCAGAGAAGCGCGTACTAAAGTTTGAGATCCCCCTCCCCTCCATTTCCCCATTCATACACCATTGGCGCCACGACAACCTCCCCACTGCGGCCAGCCTCCTCCGTCCGCCACCCCATCCTCCATCTTGCCGGAGCCGCTACCCCTACCCCGTTGTCCACTGCAAGATATGGACGTCTCTCATCCACGGCGCTGGACCAGGATCCTTTCATCGCGTCCTCTCGCTTCATTAGCGCTGTCGTCCACCTTGCCGTTGCCACTCCTACGACCGCCTCGTCCACGGCAACATGATTTATCCACCGACCTGGCCGTCTGCCGTCTAAAGTCTTCTTCCCTGCTACCGACAGCCATCGCACCCGCAACACCCTCAATGTATCAGCAGAGGCCTTCACGGCGTCGCAAGAGAGGTGGTACTCTTCCATATGTGCTTAAATTATTGATCTCACCCGGAAAATAGATCGTAATTTGTTTACTGTACTTTTCTTGTCCATACCAAATAGTAGTGGCTAGTTGAAAGCAAACATTGGTTGCGAAGTAGCTTTGTCTGGTTTGCACCTTCAGATCCGCCATGGCATGGGAACTATACTAATAAAGCTTGTGGTTTCCCCCCTTTATATTCACTACCATCATCGTAGGTGCTTCGTGTCATGCTAGCACTGCTCCTCAAGACCTCAACCCAAAGCTTATGTGTTGAAATACGAATCTGGTATGATGCTCATATCACTAAAACAGAGAACGTTCAATTGGTCACCTAATGTTCCTATATTCATTTGGAAAAGCATGTGGGCCACCCACTGGTCCAGCTAGTTCCACTTTCCTGATTTTACTCTTGATGCTTATGGTTTTCCCCTTTTATCTACTCTACTATGATCGGCGCAGGTGCTTTCTGTCGTACTAGCATTACTCCACCCCTCAAGCTAAACAACAAAACACTCAAAATTCGAAAGCTTAGTTGTTCAAATATGATTGTGATATGATACTGATATTAGTTAACAGACACATTTAATTGGTTAGCTAAAGGTCCCACTTGAGTTTCCAAATGCATGTCGCGGCATATAGAAAGAGAGCAGAATTGCATTTCTTTGTCACTTGTTGACTGTACTTTCTTGCCATACCAAATCTTAGTTGTTATTTCAAAGCAAACATCGGTTGCTAACTACCCTTTGCGCGGTTTGCAGCTTCAGATCTGCCACCCCCTACCACGATCAACACTATACTCATCATGCTTATGGTTTCCCCATTTTATGATGACCACGATCAGCCTACGTGGTTCGTGTCATAATAGCAATGCTCCACCCATCGAGCTAAACAAGCTTAGTTGTACAAATTCATATCTAATTTTATGCTGATATTAGTAAATCTGAGAGATGTTTAATTGGTCAGCTAAATGGTCCTACTTTAGTTTCGAAATGCATGTGAGCCACATATGGAGAGACCGAAAAGAATAGTATTTCTCTGTGCGCTCTGGTTCATCATGGGTGGCCAACCGACATTGTATTGAAAGACTTGTAATATCTTCAATCTGCTTGCTCTTCTGCTCTTCTTTAAGATGATCCTCTTCTCTTGCGGTCGATTGGTCAGGTCGAGTTGTTCTCCCTTAGTTATTTTGAATCTATCAGGTCAGGTCGACTTGTTCTTCTTTACTATATGTTGAAGTTGTCATCTGTGAAGTGTCATCACTTCTGGAGCTCTCATATTTTGAGTAGTAGGCCACATTATATTAATGCACACACCAAATTACAGCATGCATGGCATCTCTTGAAAGAATTGCATAGATAGCACAAAGGGGTTTACAGGGAGGCAGTATTGGATTAGAATCACTTCTGCATTACAAAGATAATTTCACTTGTTTTTATGTTTTCATGCATGTCAGATATTGAACATTATCAAAATGAATATGAGAATGGGCGCACAAGAGGAATATTGCGGAACAATCCACTCGCTAACAAACTTGGCATGATGGGGGATGGCCTATCTTATTCACACATCAAGGTGCTTGCTCTAACTTGGCAAGGTTGTATTGGTCGCACGTATTTTGCATCTGACCTCTTGCATTACTTCTACTTTGTTACAATATCTACTTAGTTTAAGCATCATATATGAGTATATGCCATACCTATCCATTTTCTGTACTTATTCCATGTGTCATCATACTATGTTTTTCCAGTCAAATGTTGTTCTTTTGTAATAGATGTCCAAAAGGAAGAGGGTGAGTGCAGATCTTCAAGGAGTACAAACTAGGCATTTGGAAAAGGTAGTGATACCTATTAAATCAGATAGATCAGCAGCCACAAAAAACACAGGCCCAACTGTGCCACACTTTACCCCTACTCCAGTGACCAAACCCCTACTAGAACTGCTGAGAGCCCGGCGTCAGGTACTGTCTACGATATCAATTCAAAATTTGAACTCTTAATTTCTGCATGTGCCTTACCTTCTCTCTTGTATGAAAACTAATTTCAGATGAATCTCCTTGCTCAAAGATCATACGATCTCACAACAATACTGGGCTCTGCATTGCTCTTGTCAGTACCTCTCTCCCTTTTGCCTTGTAATGTTGTACTTAATTAATTGCTACTCCCTCCGTCTGGAAATACTTGTCATCAAAATGAATGAAAAGGGATGTATCTAGATGCATTTTAGTTCTAGATACATCCTTTTTTGGTCTATTTTGATGACAAGTATTTCCGGACGGAGGGAGTATTTGATTATGTATCATCAGTCTGCACCTGAGCTTCATTATCCTCTGTTTCTTCCAATATTATTTGATCTATATTTACTCTTTGTGAAATGTAGAATAATGGCAATGCTTATAAAGAAATTTCTTTGGGGAATTTAGTGAATTATCCTTCCATCAACATGGAGAAGGGCGTTGTCCAGCCCGTGTTAACATGTAATGTAAGTTCATCCATCTCAAGCCTTCAAACTTTGTTCTAGTATAGATTTGGATAGGCATCATTTCCTTCACTGTTGTTTGCTTTGCTGTTTACATCTGATTGGATGTTTGCAACAACTACTAGTTTCAAATTGTAGTTGTAAAAACATGTTCCTTATGCAGAACAGATCCATTTATTTGCTTATATAATTGTGAAACATGTTACATGTCTCCTTGTTTCTCTTTCCAAGTCGTATCTCTTATGTCAGGCAGAACTTTAGGGAAGATAGTGAGCCAAACCATCTTGAGGACAGCGAGATGACCCCAAGGTCCTGTCTTGATGAAGACAGTGAGTTTAAGCTACTCACCAGCAGGTGTGAGACAACCTCTGTGTAGTCGCTGCCTCAATCAGTTCGACTTCTTCAGTCTCAACTTAAAGAGGAAAGGCTTGCTTCAGCTCAGCTCCGACTTGAAGTCAAAGATGTAATGAAGATGTCAGAGGACTGCCTTATGCACCATCATGACATATAGCTACGGGTGATGCATCTATCATTGACACAACTGAGGTCTATTCAGCTTCTTCAGATGTTTGGGGGCCCCGACCTGGCCAGGCCTAGTGCCTTCTGAAGTGCTCTCAGTTTTGTATATTCTTTTATCGGCGCGTTTATTTGCACCGTGGATAACTTTGATGCCTAGTGGATGTAATATGTGTAATAGCCGTGATAGCCTAGCATAAGTTGCTTGCTTATTTATTTCCTTGTTGTCTTGTTTATTTGTTTGCTTGTAGTCAGTGCAGTTCTTTTTC
This sequence comes from Triticum dicoccoides, assembly GCF_002162155.2. Taxonomy (NCBI): domain Eukaryota; kingdom Viridiplantae; phylum Streptophyta; class Magnoliopsida; order Poales; family Poaceae; genus Triticum; species Triticum dicoccoides. Next base: position 518,498,433 of record NC_041393.1, on the reverse strand, counting down.
TGCGGTTTGCTAGTGGCCACAATAACATATTTTTAAAAACTAGGCCACAATAACCATGGGCTGCATATTTATTGTAGTGACACTGGGCCTGCTATGGGCCGTAGAAACAATGGGCCTTCTATGGGCCGTAGAATCAATGGGCCTTCTATGGGCCGTAGAAACGATGGGCCTTCTATGGGCCATAGAAACAATGTGCCTTCTACGGGTCGTATCATAAATGGGCCTTATACAGGCCGTACGATCGATTGGCCAAACATGGGCCAATAACAGGCCGCATTATGGCCGTAAATGGGCTAGAGTTGGAATCGTCCGTTCATGGGCCGGCCATAACGGGCCGTCATTAATAGGCCGTATTTGATGACATTATGAAAACGGCCCAAAGTATTAACGGGCCACAAACGGGCCGACTATAACCACGGGCTGAATTTGGCCCACAAACAGAAAATGACAGTAACAAGCCGCAAGTAACCAAATGCTGGAAATGAGCCCAAGAATAAATGGGCCCTGAGAAGGCCGAAAGATAACATGGGCTGCAAATGGCCCAATGGATTAATGGGCCGTTAATGGGTATAAAGTGATACACTGTTCATTGTGGGCCAGTTTCACCACGGGCGGTTAATGGACCAAGAGTTACAAAGGCCCCATATGGGCCGAAGGACGTCATGGGCCATACATCGGCCGGAACTTAAAATGGGCTAGAATCATATTGGACGGCCCATATGATGCTACTATGCCTAATTCGGATAGGTCATAATGGGCCCTAGGTTAGCGGGCTGTAAATGGGCTATATGCGAACATGCCATTGACAGGCTTTCTGTGGGCTGGCCCGCCACCTTTTGACCAAGTCAAACCGGCTGGCCTTTTCACAGGAATGGGCCTCTATTGGGCCATGCCATGTGTCAACGTATCATAGGTGCCTTCGGTCCAATGAGTGGATGACATCTGTCCCAACGGTGAGCCGACACATGTTTCCTCCAGCCAATGATGATTTTACACATGGAAAATCCCCATTGGTCGGGGCTGTTAACGGGTTATCAGATCCAAAACCGGACCCGATAGCTTAACGGCGTTCCGTTATGGTGGATGCCATGTGTTAGTCACCCTTGACGAAAGCACTTATGTGACGCACGATTTATGGTCATGGAAGTGGACACTTCCGTGATGATAATTTTGGTAATGTCATGGAACTCTTCTACGACAACACAGGTATGACTATCTTGATTCTGTCATAAAATCGTCATGGATGTACATGCATGACAAAAAACGCGACCTACTGTGACAAACACGTATCATCACGGAAGTGTATTTTTTTGTAGTGTGAGGCACGATGTTCTACAGCCCCCCTTTAACGTGCAAGTGGTTTGCGCAAAAGAGAAATAGTCCACCTTTCGTAGGCGCTCAGGACAGGCTATACCCAGCGACACGCGGCGTACGAGGCAATTTTACTTAGCCTTTTACGAGCTTGAATGCAGCTTGATCGTGGCCGGGGATGAGGCGTTGGCGAGGCCACTCAAGGTCTTGTCTCCGGAGGCTCTTGCGCATTAGCTAGTCATGGAATACAATGGGCGGCTGCGCTTCCTGATCTGCCCGTATGATTTCGCGAGAAGACGAAGGCACTAAGGACCTGGTGAGGTGACATGCGCGGGGCCGGCCCGTGAGCTAGATCTCAGTCTCTTAGATTTATCAGTGCTGCAGGGACGGACCTGAGGACAGGCGCCATGCTGGTAGCCCCCTCGTAGGACATCTAAGGGGAGGGCTAGCAACGCGTGAAGGCTGCATAGGTGACTAGTACCAGTGTTGTAGACGCGTCGAAGTAGCTGAAGAAACATGCCACAGAAGTTGCTCCTCACGAGCTGGACGACTCCGGAGGCCTGGGAAGCTCACGAGGCACAGGGGGCTCGCACGGGTGCGAGACCTCCTCAGACATGACCGCCGAGCATCTGGACTCATGAGACGCCATAGCACACTGCGTGAAGCACTGGTATGAGGCGCTTACGTTCATCAGGACAAACGACATGCTGACGTAGTTGCAGGGGTAGCCCCCACTCCAGCCAATGTGCGACGGCCAGAAGAGACCCTACGAAGCGTCCCTGTTGAGGCCCGAGATGTTGACGCAGACGCACAGCTCACTGCCCAGGTCGAATGGTGCAGCTGATCTGGGTGGCGCGCGGCGGCGCTCACCACGCATAGCTCGCGCCTCCTAAAGCTCCTCGATAGCCTTGGTGATGAATTCTCGTGCGCCTAGCGCCTCGCTCCTTGCTCGCTGATACGTCCATTTTGCATCATGTTTTCTTATTGTTATTTATAATGTTTTTATGCATAACAATGCTTTATGGAGTAATTCTAATGCCTTTTCTCTCCTAATATGCAAGGTTTACACAAAGAGGGAGATTACTTGCAGCTGGAATTTCAGACTTGAAAAATCTACGTCAGACCACCTATTCTGCAAAACTCCAAATGCACTGAAACTTCATGGAAATAATTTATGGAATATTTAAGAATTATTGGAGCAAATAACTAACAAATGGGTCCTACTAGGTGGGCACAACCCACCTGGGCGCGCCAGGGACCCCAGGCGCGACCTGGTGGGTTGTGCCCTCCTCGACCCACCTCTGGTGCCCCTCTTCTCGTATATAAGTCATTTGTCCTTGAAAAAAATAAGGGAAGGACTTTCGGGATGAAGCGCCGCCGTTTCGAGGCGGAACTTGGGCAGGAGCACTTTTGCCCTCCGGTGAAGCGATCCTGCCGGGGGAACTTCCCTCCTAGAGGGGAAAATCATCGTCATCATCATCACCAATAACTCTACCATCTTGGGGAGGGCAATCTTCATCAACATCTTCAACGGCACCATCTCCTCTCAAACCCTAGTTCATCTCTTGTGTTCAATCTTGGTACCAGAACCTTAGATTTGTGCTTGTGGGTGACTAGTAGTGTTCATTACATCTTGTAGTTGATTAGTATATGGTTTATTTGGTGGCAGATCATATGTTCTGATCCATTATGTTATTTAATACCCATCTGATCTTGAGCGTGATTATCATTTGTGAGTATTTACTTTTGTTCTCAAGGTCACGGGATAAATCTTGCTGCAAGTAATCATGTGAACTTGATATGTGTTCGACTTTTTTATGATATGTATGTTGTGATTCCCTTAGTGGTGTCATGTGAACGTTGACTACATGATACTTCACCTTATTAGATGATGGGTTGCTAGAGTGACAGAAGCTTAAACCCTAGTTTATGTGCTACTTTGTAAGGGACTGATTTGGATCCAAAAGTTTAATGCTATGGTTAGATTTTATCTTAATACTTTTCTCATAGTTGTGGATGCTTGCGAGGGGGTTAATCAAAAGTAGGAGGTTTGTTCAAGTAAGAGCAGCACCTAAGCACCGGTCCACCCACATATCAAATTATCAAAGTAGCGAACACGAGTTGCACCAACATGATGAAAGTGACTAGATGAAATTCCCGTGTACCCTCAAGAACACATTCCTTATCATAAGAGACCATTTTGGCCTATCCTTTGCCACAAAAGGATTGGGCTACCTTTCTGCATATTATTTGCCGTTACCATTACTTGCTCGTTACAAATAATCTTGCTATCAAACTACTCATTACTTATAATTTTAGTGCTTGTAGAGAATACCTTGCTGAAAAACACTTGTCATTTACTTCTGCTCCTCGTTGGGTTTGACACTCTTACTTATCGAAAGAACTATGATTGATCCCTTATACTTGTGGGTCATCACTCACAGGGGCGCGCGTCAAAGCACGCCTCCAAGTGGTGCCCGAGCACCTCCCGTGTTGCACTCATCAGGTCAGAGGCTCTCCAGATGGAAACCCCCAAGCCCGTCCTGAGGGAAGTGTCGGGTGCACCTTCCTATGCGGGAGGGACGGGCGCCCCGGCAGCGGGCACGAAGCCTGAGGCGCCGTCGGTAGGCACTCCACCGTCCTGATGACTCTTGGGGAGAAGCTGCTTCTTCTTCTTGGGGGTGGCCTCGGGAGGAATGACGACGCCCTCATCACTAGAGTTTTCGGCTGACGCGGCCTGGTAGGCACGCTCGAGGGAGCACACCGCATCTTTCTCATCGCAGGCAACCATGATGATGCTGCAACACCCCGACATCTTGAGGACATTGTAGCCATGGTGGGTTGCCACCATGAACTTGGCGAGGGTAGGGTATCCAAGGATGGCGTTGTACGGGAGGCTGATGCAGGCGACGTCGAAGTCGATGAGCTCGGTGTGGTAGTTGTCGCGTGTGCCGAAGGTGACGGGAAGGCGCACCGGCCCCAGGGGTATGGTGAAGCCGTTGGTCACTCCTTAGAAGGGCTTGGTGGGCAGGAGCTGATCATAGGGCACTTGGAGCATCTCGAACGTCTCGACAGAGAGAACATTGAGCCCCGCGCCATCGTTGATGAGGGTATTAGTGACGACAACGTTGCTGATGGTGGGCGTGCAGAGCATGGGAATCGTGCCTGAGGCGGCCGAGCACTTGAGGTAGTCCTTGGAGTGGAAGGTAATAGTGTGTCGCGGCCTCCACGGTCGTAGCCACGGTTGCCATGCTCGGCGCGGCGTCCATCGCAGAGGGCCCTGAGCACCTGGCAGTCGTTGGTGTTGTGGTTGCGTACATTGTGGAATATGCAGAATGGGAGGTTTCCCCTGGGAGGCTCGTTGTGGTCACGGCTGCGCTTCATCTCGGGTTCAGCTTCAAGCAAGGCGGGGCCCTTGCACTTTGCCTCCTTAGCCTTGGCCTTCTTGTCTTCGAGGTCAGCCTCTAGAAGCTTGACGAGGAAGAGGCGGCCCTCTTCGGCCCTTGCACACTTGTCTTTAAAAATATCAACACTAAAGCAAGTTATCCCTAGCCCATTATGCTCAATCATTGATCCATTCATGAAACACACTCTAATATTAGCTACACCCAATGCTCAAATACGATCATAGTGCCCCTTAGTTGGTGCTTTATAAGAGAAGATGGAGACTCAAATTCAAAATAAAAAATGCATAAGTAAAATAAAGGCCCTTCGTGGAGGGAAGTAGGGATTTTTAGAGGTGCGAGAGCTCAAAGTTTAAATTGAGAAATAAAAACATTTTTGAGAGGCATACTTTTCCCACCAACGAAAACGACTTAGAGCTCCCAAGACTTTCCATGGAATTTATTATTTGACAACATAAAGTAATTCATTTTTAATTTTGGGACTGGGCATCCCTAATACCTTTGTTGTACTCTCATGCAATGACAAGTGAATAAACACTCATCGGGAGAATACCACATCTAGCATGGAAAATATTGGCCACCCCTCAGTGCCTCGCGAGCGGTAGAGCACACGAAAGAGAAATTTATTTTGAAAATTAGAGATGGCACATGCAAATTTTCTTAGAACGGCATGGAAATACCGCATATAGGTAGGTATAGTGGACTCATATGGCAAAACTGGTTTAAAGGGTTTTGTATGCACAAGTAGTGATCATACTTAGTGCAAAATGAAGGCTAGCAAAAAGATTGAGAAGCGACCAACCAAAATGCGAAAAATCTCATACCCAAGCATTAAGCATAAGTAACACCGAATAATGCACCATAAGTAGGATATAAATTTCATTGCATAACTATTGACTTTCATGCTTGCATAGGGAATCACAAACCTTAACATTAATATTCTTAGTAAAGCACAATTACTCATCAACATGACTCACATATGATATCATCATACCTCAAAACCATTACTAAGAATCAAGTTTATTTTGTCCAATGATCTTCATGAATTTTTTTATTATATCCTCCTTAGATATCTATCACTTTGGGACTATTTTCATATGTTGTTTTTGATAAGCTCAAACAAATATAAGTGAAGAACGTGAGCATAATTTTTCTTTCTCTCAAAATAAATCTAAGTGAAGCAAGAGAGAATTTCTGAAAATTTTACAAACTCCCAAATAAATCTAAGTGAAGCATGAGAGCATTTCTTCAAAAATAACAAAGCATGCCACGCTCAAAAAGATTTTAGTGAAGTACTAGAACAAATCCATGGCTCTAAAAATTTAAGTGAAGCATAGGAGCAGGCATAACATAATTTTTTGGCTCTCTCAAAAAGGTGTGTTCAGCAAGGATTCAACACTGAAAACACAAAGCTAAACAATCAAAGATTCATATCATACAAGACGCTCCAAGCAAAACTCATAATATGTGACAAATAAAAATATAGCTTCAAGTAAAATACAGATGGTTGTTAGAAGAAAGCAGGGATGCCACTCGGGGGCATCCCCAAGCTTAGTTTCCTGCTACTTCTTTGAATATTATATTAGGGTGCCTCAGGCATCCCCAAGCTTAGCCTTTTGCTAATCTTTATTCCTTCATCCATCGTAAGATCACCCAAAACTTGAAAACTTCAATCACACAAAACCCCAACAAAACCTTCGTGAGATCCGTTAGTATAAGAAAGCAAACCACTACAATAAGTATTGTTGCAAAACTATTCATATTTTGTTTTTGCATTATATCTACTGTATTCCAACTTTTCTATGGCAAAAACTCATCAAAGAAAACCATAGAATCATCAAAACAAGCACACAACGCAAAGAAAACATAATCTGTCAAAAACAGAACAGTCTGTAGCAATCTGAATATTTCGAATACTTCTGTAACTTCTTGAACAAATAGGAAAACCTGAGTAATTTGTATATTAATCTTCTGCAAAAATAATCAACTCAAAAGCACGTTTATTTGATTTATTAAAACTATTTTTGTGAGTGCATAAGTTTCCATTTTTCAGCAAGATCAAATCAACTTTTACCCAAATCAACCCAAAGGCCTTGCTTGGAACAAACACTAACTAAAACACAAAAAACACAATCATAATAGTAGAATAATTTTTCTAACACACCAAAACATAAAGCAAAAAGCAAAAATAAATTTTATTCATTGGGTTGCCTCCCAACGAGCGCTATCCTTTTACGCCCCTAGCTAGGCATAACGCGTAGGATCTAAGTTTTGTCATCTTTGGTTCTAGATACATAGGATGCCCTCATGATTGATTCATATGGTGGCCTAATTCTTGTTCTAGGGAAGTGTTCCATACCCTTCCTTAGTGGAAATTGAAATTTAATATTGCCTTCTTTCATATCAATCATGGCACCAATAGTACGTAAAAACGGCCTACCAAGTATAATTGGACAAGACGGATTGCAATCAATATCAAGATCAATGAAATCTATGGGCATATAATTCCTATTTGCAAGAATAAGAACATCACCAATTCTTCCCATAGGCTTTTTAATAGTAGAATCCGCCAAGTGCAAATTTAGAGAGCATTCTTCAATATCGGTAAGACCAAGCACAACACATAAAGATTTCAGAATTGTACAAACCGTTGTTGAAGAAATCGTTAACTGGTAGCTGCTCGGTTGGCTGGCGGGTAGGGGATAAATGGGCTAATCGGAAAGTTAATCAGCCATTTAATCAATTAATCGGATGATTTATCGATTTTTCGGCTACTCGGAGACCCTATGAGTAGGGATTAATCGGCAAGTTAACTGGTAAATCGGATGAATTCTTGAACAGGGGTAGAAACACTAGCACCCAAGTCACATAAAGAAAAACACTCATAATTTTTAATCTTGACTTTGATAGTAGGTTCCCACTCCTCATGCAATTTTCTAGGAATTGAAACTTCTACTTCCAACTTTTCTTCAAAAGCTTTCATCATAGCATCAACAATATGTTTAGTAAAAGCTTTATTTTGTTCATAAGCATGGGCTGAATTTATGATGGATTGCAACAAAGAAATACAATCAACCAAAGAGCAACTATCATAATTAAAGTCTTTGTAATCCAAAATAGTTGGCACACCACTAGTTAAAGTCTTGACCTCTCCAAACCCACTTTTATCAAATTTTTCAACAAGATTTTCACCCTCTGAATCATAGGGACGCCTTCTAGCTAAAGTTGACTCTTCTCCAGTCCCTTTTTCATCAATCTTAATTTTACTAAACAAAGAATCAATAGAAGAAACACCAATCATTTTAAGTCTTCATCACTTTTACGAAAGTAATCACTAGAAAATGCTTTTTCTGAAAATTCTCTTTTAGCTCTAAGCATAGCGGTTCTTTTCTTACTTTCATTTGTATGAACATAAAGATATTTAATTGATTCTTCAACTTTAGGCACAAAAATTTTCATCTTGAGAGTTTCTACATCATGATAAATTCCATCAACACTTCTAGACAAATCATCAATTTTATTCAACTTTTCTTCTATCAAAGTATTGAAAGCTTTTTGAGTATTGATAAATTCTTTAATATTGTTCTCAAGATCAGAGGTGTTTCTATTATTATTATAAGTAGTATTACCATAGGAATTACCATAATTATTAGAGCAATTACTAGGAAAAGGCCTAGGATTAAAATTACCTCTATAAGCATTGTTATTGAAATTGTTTCGCGAGACAAAATTCACATCTATGGCATCACTATTTTGCTCAATCAAAGTAGACAAAGGCACATCATTAAAATCAATAGGAGCACTTTTATTCGCAACCGACTTCATAAGAGTATCAACTTTTTATTTCTTCTACCGAATTGACTTTTTTTACTAGTAGGAGCTCTTTCGGTATGCCATTGCGAGTCGTTTGCCATAATATTGTCTAAAAATTTAGTAGCTTCACCCAAAGTAATTTCCATAAAAGTACCCCTAGCAGAGGAATCTAAAAGATTACGAGAAAAAAATTCAATCCCGCATAAAAATTTTGTATGATCATCCAAAGATTTAACCCATGAGTTGGGCAATTCCTTAGCATCAATTTCATCCTTTCCCAAGATTATGCAACATGCTCATGTTCAAGTTGCTTGAAATTCATGATCTGGGTTCTAAGGGAAATAATTTTAGTGGGCGGAAAATGCTTAGTAATAAAAGCATCCTTGCACTTGTTCCAAGAATTGATACTATTGCGAAGCAAAGAAGAAAACCAAATTTTGGCACGATCTCGCAAAGAAAATGGAAATAATTTCAACTTCACAACATCATTGTCCACATCTTTTTTCTTTTGCATATCGCATAATCCCACGAATGTGTTAATATGGGACGCGACATCCTCATTAGGAGTACCGGCAAATTGATCTTTCATGAGAAGATTCAGCAAAGTAGTATTAATATCACAAGACTCCGCACTAGTGGTGGGAGGAGCAATCGGAGTGCTAATAAAATCATTGTTGTTGGTATTTATGAAATCACACAACTTGGTGTTCTCTTGAGTCATGATGACTTCACAACAAGATTGCACTCAAAAACAAATCTGACGAGAAAAACGGCGAATGAAAAAGAGGGTGAATAAAACGAAATTATTTTGTGAAGTGGGGGAGAGGAAAACGAGTGGCAAATGGAAAATAATCTAAATTGCGAGGAGATGAGATTTGTGATTAGGAACCTAGTCGATGTTGAAGATCCTCCCCGGCAACGGCGCCAGAAATTCCTTTTGATGTCTACTAGAACTACGTCAGTATTTCCCCAAAGAGGAAGGGATGATGCAGTATAGCGATGGTAGGTATTTCCCTCAGTGATGAGACCAAGGTTATCGAGCCAGTAGAAGAACCTCCTCACACCACGTAAACAACCCCTGCACACAAATAACAAATACTCCCAACCCAACGTGTTAAAGGGGTTGTCAATCCCTTTCTGGTACAGTGCCTCAAGATAGGCAAATAACGTGAGGTAAAAGTGGTAGATAGGATGAATAGATCATAGAACAAATCAATTGCAGCAAGGTATTTCTGTATTTTTGGTTTAATAGGTCTGAAAATAAATGCAAAGGGAAATAGATCGCGAAGGAAAATATGATGAGAAGAGACCCGCGGGACGTAGGTTTCACTAGTGGCTTCTCTCGAGAAAAATAGCAAACGGTGGGAAAATAATTACTATTGGGAAATTGATAGAACTTTGAATAATCATGACAATATCCAGGCAATGATCATTATATAGGCATCACGTCCAAGATTAGTAGACCGACTCCTGCCTGCATCTACTACTATTACTCCACACATCGACCGCTATCCAGCATGCATCTAGTCTATTAAGTTCATCAAGAAACGGAGTAATGCAATAAGAACAATGACATGATGTAGACAAGATCTATTTATGTAGAAATAGACCCCATCTTGTTATCCTTAATAGCAACGATACATACGTGTCGTTTCCCTTTCTGTCACTAGGATCAAGCACCGTAAGATCAAACCCATCACAAAGCACCCCTTCCGTTGCAAGATAAATAGATCAAGTTGGCCAAACAAAACCCAAATATAGGAGAAGAAATACAAGGCTATAATCAATCATGCATATAAGAGATCAAATAATACTCAAATAACTTTCATGGATAAAAACATAGATCTGATCATAAACTCAAAGTTCATCAGACCCCAACAAACACACACAAAAAGACTTACATCATATGGATCTCCAAGAGACCATTGTATTGATAATCAAGAGAGAGAGGAAGCCATCTAGCTACTAACTACGGACCCATAGGTCTACAAAGAACTACACACGCATCATCGGAGAGGCACCAATGGAAGTGGTGAACCCCTCTGTGATGGTGTCTAGATTGGATCTGATGTTTCTGGACTCTGCGGCGGCTGGAATTGATTTTCGTCAACTCGCCTAGGGTTTCTGGAATATTGGGGTATTTATAGAGCAAAGAGGCGGTTTTGGGGGTACCCGAGGTGGGCACAACCCACCTGGGCGCGCCTGGGCCTCCAGGCACGCCCTGGTGGGTTGTGCTCCCCTCCGAGCACCCCCCAGGTGCTTTTCCTGGCCACTGGATATCTTCTGGCCCAAAAAAATCCTCAAAAAAATTCGCTGATTTTGGACTCCGTTTGTTATTGATTTCCTACGATGTAAAAAACATGCAGAAAACAGCAACTCGCACTGGGCACTCTGTTAATAGGTTAGTACCAAAAATGATATAAAATGACTATAAAATGATTGTAGAACATCCAAGAATGATAATATAACAGCATGGAACAATCAAAAATTATAGATACGTTGGAGACGTATCACGGGGCGGTAGCACAGCCGCTCGCGCGCCACGAGCAATGCAGCATGCGCGTTCGCCGGCCTGCAGCGAGCGTGGGACGACAACGCTATGGCAGGAGTGGGTGACGAAGTGGCGGGGCGGCCATCGGGCCCCATGGAGGGTGGCAGTGAAGAATCTTGTTGCTCACGAGCAGCGGGGTTAGTGGCGGCGTTAGCCGCGGGAGAGGCAGAGCGGCGGCGGGCGCCGTTGCCCATAGGCACCGTCTAGGCAACGTGAGCAGCTCGGCGCTCGGCGCGGACCCGGCCTGCGTCAGCCATGGGAGCGACGAAGCGGAGGCGAAGCAAAGGTGGAAGAAGGACTTCGACACGCCCCTACCTGGCATGCCAAATGTCGAATTGGGGGCTCCGCAGACCCAAGAAGGTTTGAACTCTAGGGTGTTTGCAAAGATATCAACCTCTCAAGTCTCAAGCTCATCGCCCTGCAGCCTAGCCTTGTCGGGTACGTGCTCACGCGGAGAAGAGGACGAACACAACAATTTACCTAGGTTCGGGCCACCTTGCGGTGTAAAACCCTACTCCTACTTTGTGGTGGATTGGCCTCTCGAGGGGCTGAGGATGAACAAGTACAGTGGATGAACAACCTCGCGAGCGCTACCATGCTGAGGGTGGCAAGGATCTGATCCCTCCCTATGGTGGTGGCTAATCTATATTTATAGTGGCCTCGGTCCTCTTCCCTCAAAACTTAGGAAGGAAGGGATCCTAGAGTGGCCAATTCGAAAGAGGACAAGAAGTACATCTAATCCTGACGAAAGGTGGTCTTCTCCTGCAAAGCTTCTGGTCGTGACGCGGCGGTGGGCTCGATGATGACATCCGCCCTGCCAAGCTCATGGTCTTGGTCTTGTTGCACCAGAATGGAAAGCTTTGGGGGACTCCTCGAGAACCTGCGCTCGTCCTTGCTCCCTTAGCACCGAAAGGGAAACTGTCTCATCTACGCCCGCTGGCGCCCGCCTAGCCGTGGTCATCATGGCTCACGTCATCACAGCCTCGTGAGGCTGGGTACCTACATAGAAATCTCCGCTCCTCGGGAGGCAACCTAAGGAGGCCGCCCCCTTGGGAGGTCTTCGTATCATCCGCCTCGCGAGGCCGGGGCACTCGCGAGGGTCTTGTCTTGGAGGTCTTGCGTTGGGCCGTACCGGACCGTCGAGGAAGCCATGCCGTGGGCTGCAGGCAATCAGATCTGGGTACCCCCGTTCTGAGAACACTGACAGATGTCAAGGATTCAGTTAATCACATATACAATTCCCTTTTGTTCGGCAATATGTTAGTTTCCCGAGATTCAATCGCCGGTATCTCCATACCTAGTTCAATCTCATTACCGGCAAGTATCTTTACTCGTTCCGTAATACAAGATCTCATGACCAAACTCATTAGTCCCATGCTTGCAAGCTTCTTGTGATGTTGTATTACCGGCAGGGCCCCGAGATACCTCTCCGTCATACAGAGTGACAAATCCTAGTCTTGATCCATGTCAACTCAACAGACACCCTCGGAGATACCTGTAGAGCATCTTTATAGTCACCCAGTTATGTTGCAACGTTTGATACACACAAGGTACTCCTCCCGTGTTAGTGAGTTGCATGATCTCATGGTCATAGCAACAGTTACTTGACATGTAGAAAACGATATCAATAAACTTGATACTATCATATGCTACGTTTATAGTGTGGGTCTTGTCCATCACATCATTCTCCTAATGATGTGATCCCATTATCAAATGACAACTCATGTCTGTGACTAGGAAACTATAGCCATCTTCTATGAACGAGCTAGCCCGGTAGAGGCTCACTAGGGACATGTTGTTGTCTATGCATCCACACAGGTATTTGAGTTTCCAATCAATACAATTATAGCATGGATAATAAACGATTATCATGAATAAGGAAATATAATAATAACCACTTTATTATTGCCTCTAGGGCATATTTCCAACAGTGGATGGGGACGGGCATGGGAAGGCTACCGCGGGGACGGGGATGGGAGACCAATACCCCCTTGGGTAATCCCCATTGCCAGCCTGAGCTATGCCCCCTACCACTGATGCATGGGCCCCGGCATAGTTATTTAGTTTAATTAAAATTAATATAATCTGCTAATTAACCCTAACCACTGACACTAGGGTCCCACCTTCCTAATTTATCATGTTTAGTTTTAATCACTGTTAACCCCCCCCCATAGTGTATGCATGTGGGGCCAGCCCACTGTTCCTTTGGATAAGGCTTTGCTGAGTTAGCATGCTGGCCCACATGTCAGCCTATGCTATTGACCCAGTCAAGAGGGCCCACTGTCAGCCTCTGTGCTGCTCTACTGTGCACACTTTGTGTGTGCAGTTAGCAATTTCCTTTTTATTTTTGAATTAACAATAAATTCCGAAAAATGTTTAAACTTTGAAAAATCATATAAAATAATCTATAAGTCAGATGAAAATAATTTATATATCAAAGTTGCTCGGAAAAATGTGATGAATCCGAACACGCAATCCATTCATCTGTCATATGCCTCTAACATGATGAACATGAATCCTTCCCTCTGATTCATCTATCCGGAAACTGCCAAACGCTAGGAAAACATTCCCAGATGTTTTCCCGCTTCGTCTATAATGTGTAGCACTGCGTTAGGTCACTCCTAGCACTGCATATTGCCATGTCATGCATTGAGATGCATTTGTTTGCATTATATTTATTGTTTCTTCCTCCTCTTCTGTCCGTAGACCCCGAGACCAACGCTGCTCCCGAGTACGACTACACCTCTGACGTTCAGCCACTTGTAGCAGAGCTTCCAGGCAAGCAAAAACCCCTTGATCATTCCTATATCGCCCATTCTTTCTCTCTCATGCTTGCATCAGATTTTGCTACTATTGTTCAATAGCTCCTATTCTGATGCATAACCTGATTTTGTAACCTGCTATTGATACTTTATCTATTATCATATATGCTTAGTATAGGTTGGTTAGTGATCCATCAGTAACCCCTCGTCTTGTCCCTGTTGCCCCCGCTTTATCACCGATGACTCGATCAGCTTGATCGACATCCAGAGCCTGACACATCACCGCATACCCCCTTAGTTGTACGACTCTTCAGAGCTTCTATCGAGTGCCGAGGGTGATACCTTGTAACGCACTCCTGATGATATCTCTGTAGTGTAGTTAATCGGTCATGGATTACGGAGGGTGATTCCGCCCTCACCACTCCCGATAATGACTCTGTCATGCAGCTCTTCAAGTATGAACCTACCGAGGGTGATTCCTCCAAGTTCACCTTGACGGTTACATTAAGTGGGAATCCATCGAGGGTGATTCCTTGGATTTCACCTTGATGTTATGGACACACGGTTACATTGACTTTACCTCAGAACCTTGTTGAAGTCGGGTCGGCCCTGAGGGGTACCAGCTAGAAATGTGAAGTTGGGTTGACCGTGAGGGTACCCGTGAGAGTTACTGTTTCTGTGGGACCGAAGGGACAGGCGGTACCACCCCGGTAGAGGTGGACTTGAGTTCCCGACAGTCTCTTGTGAGCCGGGTTGGCCTGGAGGGTACCTGCGAATTAATTACGCGGCACAGCCGGGCATTCTTAGCGCTTGTCGTAAGTCCGTGAGATGGGGCGACGGGACCACAGAACGTGGATCATTGATCGTCTCTGCGCGCTCCCAAGACACTAACGGGTTTGGATATGTGAACTGAGTAGGCCTCTGGCCTTTTCACACTAACCACCATGCGGGAATAAGTATGGACACTCAAGGTCGTACGATTCTCCGAAAGCTCTTTTGACGGCAGTGGTTGAGCGGCGCGCGCCCAGTTGGACGGGAACTACCTGCTCTTGTATTAGGGGGTGGGTCTGCTCCAGGTTGCGTACATAATGTGCAGGTGTGCCAAGGGCGATGGGCCCAAGACCCCTGAGCGCTTAGGATGTAGATCGACATGCTGGCCTAGGACTACGGCGTGTTGATCAGCCGAGGTCGGGCATGAGCCGGGAAAGTATATTTGGCCGGAGTTAATCGAGCGTGTTGGGTAAGTTTATGCACCCCTAAAGGGAAATTGATCTATTCGAATAGCCGTGTCCACGGTAACGGACGCTCGGAGTTGTATCCGATCTATACAACTAGAACTTATTGGAGACACTAAATGGATATGATGGCTCCGGGATTGCTTTCTCGCAGGGAGTCGCGGAAGGATCTTTGGGCGTTATTATAACATACTTACGACTTATGTTATGCTAATCTGCACTCTTCTAATGCTGCAAGATGCTTCAGGATGCTAGTCTTCGATAGGCTAGGCCTTCCCATCTCTTCTGGCATTTCTGCAGTTTAGTCCAAAGATATAGCCCCATTCTGTTGATACTGATGAATGATTAGTATCGATCTGATGTAAGTCTTGCGAGTACTCTGGATAAGTACTCACGGTTGCTTTGCTACCTCTTTTCCCTTCAACCCAATTGTTGTGATCAGATGATGGATCCCAGGAGCCACCTGATACCGCAGATGACTACTACTACCCCGACGGAGCCTACTACTATGTGAAGACCGCCGACAACTAGGAGTAGATAGGAGGCTCCCAGGCAGGAGGCTTTGCCTTTTCGATCCGTGTTGTTTTTGTTGTTGTTGTTGTTGTTGTTGTTGTTGTTGTTGTTGTTGTTGTTGCTAGTCTTCTTAAGGTAGACTTGTTTACTTATGTCTGTACTCAGATATTGTTGCTTCCGCTGACTCTTATGTACTCAAGCTTATGTATTTGAGCCCTCGAGGCCCCTGGCTTCTAATATAAAGCGTGTATGACTTTAAGTTTTGTTTAGAGTTGTGTTGTGATATCTCCCAGTGAGTCTCTGATCTTGATCGTGCGCATTTGCGTGTATGATTAGTGCACGATTAAGTTGGGCGGTCACAATAACTCAGATAACATTGATCCACCTGCACCATGATGTCGGCGGACAGGGTGACGATGGAATGGGATCCAAGGCGTCCACACTCACGGGGAAGGTGAGGAAGAGATGTTGTTGTTCCAGACGCCGGTGTGGACCGGGCAGACCGAGCGCTTCCTCTTGGCGGTGGACAACCTCGGGTGTCTCACCTATGGGATGAGGATGAAACGGGAGGCGCGTGGGTGAGTGAGTGGTTGTGGTGTACGGACAGGCTGCGAGCAGGTACTCCGCGGACGAGGGAGACATGATGTGGGCAAGGGTTGTGGCCGGAGGGGATTTTGCGAGAAAGGAAGGAAGAAAAGATGAGGGAGACTTACATTTGGGGTCCAATTGTATTGGGAGTTAAGTATAGGGGCAGGGCTAGCCAGAAAAAAATCAACTCCTCAACATTTGAGAAGTTAAAATTGATTAGGAAGTTTGGGGATTGTATGGGGGAGGCGATTTATGGCTCGCCAGATGTGGACACATCAACCTCATTTATCTTTTTGATTTTCACCTTTGAATCTACTATATCTTTTGAACCAAAAATTATATTTAAGTTTTGTTTGGACATGTGTGTTCCTTGTGATGAGGGCTTTGAAATAAGACCACTTTTGAATAAATTTTGAGAAGTTTTAAAAACTTCACAAAGTTTGTCTGAAACTTAAGACAAACAAAAGACAAATTCATCAAGTTTCATAAACTAAAACTTACAATCGTGTAGGGAGTCAAACAAGTTTATGGATCACGAAGCAATCATGTGGCCAGGCATGCCTAGGCAGGTGTGTGCCTCTGCACCTGCGTTCCTTGCGAATTTCCGGATTGTACGGCATCAAATCTCAAGGTGGTATAGTGTCATAGCGTGGGTAGCAACATATTTCAAGTTCTTGTATGTTAATACCTTTCTTGGCTTTTTGGCTAAGATCAAAGGGAGTGTCTGTATGTTGCAATCACATGTATGGTGGCCATTCGAAAATGTGTGGCCATCCTGTGCCCAAGATATTTCTTGCCAATTTAGTGGTGACTGGTGGGAAGAAGATGCTCTTCCGAAGTAGCAGACATACACGCGAGGACGCCTGGTTTACTCGTCCGTGTCATCTCTTCCATGTCTTGTTTTTTTGGGTGATCTCCACCATTTCTAGCTAGCTTGTACTCGTAGAAGCTAGATGAGTGTCGTGCCAATAATTGTCGTTCCCTTTACATGGCTGGTGATTCGACGGGCCCCATTCCGAGATTTGTGGTCACGGCGTCATGATTTGTGGCCCAGATATTTCGTGAGCAATAATAGTGTTCCATGTAGAATGATGTATACGACGTACTATCTCCGGCGTTTCGTGCAGCAATGATTCCCCATGGCATGGAGCGTGGAGCGTAGGGACCTAAAGAAGGTGCAGCGGCGTTTGTGGTTCTCCAAGTGTGATGTTCATGTGTGTAGAAGAACAGCTAATAATGCTGCACATCAGCTGGCTACCAATGTAATGCCGATGTGGCCTTCCTGTGGGAAGATGATGCAGGTGAACAGGTCGCTGTTGTTGTAATGGGCGAATTGCCCAACTTGTCCGCCTAAAAAATTGATTCCCTAACTAGTGGAGCGTGGAGACCAGCTAGCACGTTGTCTACTTCATTCCAATAGCCTAGTAATGTACGTGCTGACATGCATGCCAATCAGTTGTAATACAGGACAACTTACATTCGGGAGCGTCCGGGATAGCGACCTATCAACACACAGAAAGTCGTTTCCACGACCGAATACCCCATTTGTAAATCATCAAATCCATACGATTACATGCAACATGCAACTGCTTTAAATTTTCAGCGGCGGCCGCCCTTGTTGTTCCGACGGTGTCCATGTCCGGCGGCCGGCTGCAGCCCTCTGAGTGTTGATGTGGTCGCCGGAGAGGTAAAATAGAACATGGGACACACACCGGCAGAGAGACACGAGGCGCCGCCGTCTCCCACGAGCCACTCTTCCTCTTCGGAGCCCGTGCCTTCCACGTTGAGCACACCGCGCCATATTTGCGTCCGACGTGAAGTGTTTGTGCATCTCCGACTCGGCGCGCCAAGGGAGGGGCTGTGCATCCGACACGGCGTTCGGACGCAGATGGACCGCACCGTCTCCGGCGCGGCAGTGGCCACTGCCCTGGTTCCGGATCGATGCGCCATTTGGACGGACACAATGTATTCCCGCCGGATGAAGTCCGAACATTGTGTGACAGCCTGATTTTTGCCTTCTCTCTATTTCCGGATTTCTTTGCCTTTGGGTTTGCAGTTGGATTTTTTGCATCAACTCATTTGGACTCAAATACTTGGGCATGTCCTTGATTTTCACCCAAGTGACTCATCCTTCTCATAATCATCGTTTTTTCTATGAAAAATCTCAAAATGGCCCAAGGAATATTTTTCATAAATGAAAAATAATCATTTTCTTCCCTGACTATCACTTCAGCAACATATGCTCCAAAGCAACCCACATTTTTCTTGCTCCTAAAAATCTCAGAAAATTTCCAAATATTCTTTGAACCTTGGCACACCTCCCTGTGCAAAAATATTTCATATTTATTTGGAATATTTTTTCTACAGAAAATCATTTCTGTTCTGGCCTCAAAATACAGTTTCTACAACAAGTGTATTTTTCCTTGCTCTAATGAAGCTGAGTTTTCTTGAGCTTGTTTACCCTCCTAAGAAAACCTCAACCCCAGGAAATAAACCCTAATCTCCTTCTAGAACCTAGCCAAACACAGTGCCAAAGTTTCTGACCAGAAACTTGCTCGCAAGCTCATGTTAAATCTGGTCGGCCTGGCAGTGTGTGATCTCTTCCCCTGGACTAAACACTGCACAGACAACACGAGGGACAAGGTATGGCATCACGTGGATGTCGTTTTGACCATGCCAGCGTGGTGACCGCGTGAAGACATGCCCCTGGCACGCGTTCGACGCGCTCTGCGCTACGCTCACACTTCTGTGCAGCTCGTGCTCGACTCAGAGCTCGCCGACGACTTCCGCACCACACCACCGGCTTCACCTCTTCGCCCTTGACCTCTCCCTGGCGCTCGTCGACGCCGGAGTCACCGCAGTGGGCACGGGCACGACGCGGCCAAAGCCACAATGCGCCCCATGACAATGTCTTCGTCCGCGCCCGCGCTCTTGTTCTCGTCCGCACGCTCCACAGTCACCACGTGAATGCTGAGTGATACGTATCCAACGTATCTATAATTTTTTATTATTCCATGTTGTTTTATTATCAATCTTGGATGTTTTATAATCATTTTATATCATTTTTTGTTACTAACCTATTGACATAGTGCCAAGTGCCAGTTGATGTTTTCTCCATGTTTTTACATGGCAGCAAATCAATATCAGACGGAGTCCAAATGCCACGCTAATTTACGATGATTTTTTATGGACCAAAAGGAAGAAGATGGTCCCTGGTTGCACCTAGAGGGAGTCCCAAGGAGGGGACAACCCACCAGGGCGTGCTAGGAGGCCCAGGCACGCCCTGGTGGGTTGTGCCCACCTCAGGTACCCCCCGGACCGCCTCTTTGCTCTATAAATACCCCAATATTCCAGAAACCCTAGGGGAGTCGACGAAATATTCATCCAGCCGCCGCAGAGTCCACAACCGCCAGATCCAATCTAGAAACCATCACGGAGGGGTTCACCACTTCCATTGGTGCCTCTCCTATTATGCGCGAGTAGTTCTTTGTAGACCTTCGGGTCCGTAGTTAGTAGCTAAATGGCTTCCTCTCTCTCTATCTTGATTATCAATACAATGGTCTCTTGGAGATCCATATGATGTAAGTCTTTTGGCGGTGTGTTTGTTGGGATCCGATGAACTTTGAGTTTATGATCTGATCTATGTTTTTATATCCATGAAAGTTATTTGAGTTTCTTTGATCTCTTATGTGTGTGATCACTTATAGCCTCGTATTTCTTCTCCGATATTTGGGTTTTGCATGGCCAACTTGATCTATTTATCTTGCAATGGGAAGAGGTGCCCGGTAGTGGGTTCGATCTTACAGTGCTTGATCCCAGTGACAGAAAGGGAATCGACATGTATGTATCGTTGCTACTAAGGATAAAAAGATGGGATCCATATCTGCCGCAATAGATAAACGGATCTTGTCTACATCATGTCATCGTTCTTAATGCATTACTCCGTTTTTCCATGAACTTAATACACTAGATGCATGCTGGATAGCGGTCGATGTGTGGAGTAATAGTAGTAGATGCAGGCAGGAGTCGGTCTACTAATCTTGGACGTGATGCCTATGTAATGATCATTGCCTGGATATCGTCATAATTATTTGAAGTTCTATCAATTTCCCAACAGTAATTTGTTTACCCACCATTTGCTATTTTCCTCGAGAGAAGCCACTAGTGAAACCTACGGCCCCCGGGTCTTCCTTCTTATATATTTTCCTTGCGATCTACTTTTTCCTTGCGTTTATTTTCAGATCTATTAAACCAAAAATACAAAAATACCTTGCTGCAATGCATTCTTATTTATTTTATTTGGCGTTCGATCTATCAATCTATTACAAATTTACCTCACGTCCTTTGCCTATCTT
This sequence comes from Triticum dicoccoides, assembly GCF_002162155.2. Classification (NCBI taxonomy): domain Eukaryota; kingdom Viridiplantae; phylum Streptophyta; class Magnoliopsida; order Poales; family Poaceae; genus Triticum; species Triticum dicoccoides. The sequence goes on along the minus strand of NC_041393.1, from coordinate 518,477,901 downwards.
GAGGCGCCGCACCCCAAAAGGGATTGACAACCCCTTTAACACGTCGGTTTGCGAGGTGTTGTTCTTTGTGTGTAGGGGTTGTTTACGTTGTGTTGCTTGGTTCTCCTACTGGTTCGATAACCTTAGTTTCATATCTGTGGGAAATACATACCGCCGCTGTGCTGCATCACCCTTCCTCTTTGGGGAAATACCAACGTAGCTTCAAGCGACATCAAAAGGAATTATTGGCGCCGTTGCCGGGGAGGATCTTCAACATCAACCAGGTTCCTAATCACAAATCTCGTCTCCTCGCAATTTACATTATTTGTCATTTGCCTCTCGTTTTCCTCTCCCCTACTCCACAAAAATTTGTCGTTTTATTCACCTCTCCTTCGTTTGCCTTTTTCTCGTCAGATCTCATGTTTGCTTGTGTTGCCATGTGCCTTCTATTTGCTTGCATCTTTGCTTGCTAAAAATCTATTAAGATGGATCCTCGTCCACTTGCTAATCTTTTCAAGAGATCCAATTATGTTGATCCAATTGCTAGGGATTTGAGTACACTAGATTATCTTTATGAAGTTTTGCTTGAGAATCGTGGATCTGAAAATTGTGATGAAGAAATTTATGCAGAGATTCATGATAGCTCCTTGAATAAAAAGAATGATTGCAATGATTTTATTATAAAATCTATTAATGTCAATTGTGCTGATAATATGCAAAACCCCAAGCTTGGGGATGCTAATTTTTCTATGTCTACTACTTGTTGCAATGATCATGATTGGGGTGATTCTTCGTATGATCTTGAAAATCTATTTAAGCCCCATGATGCATATGAGATTGATAATAATGTTTGCAATATTATTGAAAGTGGGTTTGGAAGAGTGTCAACTTTAGATCCACATATTTGGAGAATGTTCAATCTTATGAATTTTTTGATAAAACTGGGTTTGGAGAGGTCATGACTTTAGTTAATTTTAATCCCACAATCTTGGAAGAGTGTCAACTTCGCATGCATGTGGATCATGTTGAGAATATGTTATGTGATAGATATTTTGTTGAATTTGCTTATCATCCTACATGTAATTATTATGAGAGAGGAAAATATGTTTGTAGAAATTTTCGTGTTACTAAATTACCTCTCGTTATGTTGAGATCGTCAATGTTTTATTCCTCTTCTTTGCATATGTTAGATGTTTCTTGTCTTGATAATTTGTTTTATTATAAAATTCCTATGCATAGTAAGTATTTCAGACTTAAATGTGTTTTCCATATGTTTCATGATGCTCTCTTTGTGTTTCAATTCTTGTCTTTCGTATGAGCGTCGTTCAAATCTTATGCCTAGCTAAGGGCGTAAAACTATAGCGCTTGTTGGGAGGCAACCCAATGAATAAAATTTATTTTTGCTTTTTTCTTTCTATTCTTGTGTGTTAGCACAATTATTATACTGGTATGATTGTGTTTTTTGTGTTTTAGTTAGTGTTTGTGCCAAATAAAGCCTTTAGGATCTTCTGGGGTGATAGTTGTTTGATCTTGCTGAAAAAGACAGAAACTTTGCGCTCACGGAAATAATTCTCATAAATCACAGAAAAGACATTTTTCCCTAATTATTTTTGAATAAGATTAATATACAAATTATTCTGGTCGCACTAATTTGGTAGAATTTTTGGAGTTATAGAAGTATTCGAAAGTTCCATATTACTACAGACTGTTATGTTTTGACAGATTCTGTTTTCTTTGTGTTGTGTGCTTATTTTGATGGCTCTATGATTTTCTTTGATGAGTTTTTGCCATATAAAAGTTGGAATACAGTAGATATAATACAAAAACAAAATAATAATTGGTTTGACACAACACTTATAGTAGTATTTTGCTTTATTTTACTAACGGATCTCACAAGGGTTTTATTGAGTTTTGTGTGATTGAAGTTTTCAAGTTTTGGGTTATCTTACGATGGATTAAAGAAGGATAGAAGAGCCTAAGCTTGGGGATGCCCCGGCATCCCAAGCTATTATCCAATAATGAGCAACCAACTAAGCTTGGGGATGCCCCCGAGTGGCATCCCCTATTTCTTCTAACGACTATCGGTATTTTACTCGAGGCTATATTTTTATTCCTCACATGATATGTGTTTTGCTTGGAGCGTCTTGTATGATATGTGTCTTCGCTTGTTTTATTTTGTGTTTTAAGTCATCAATCCTTGGTGGACACACCTAGTTGAGAGAGCCAAAATTATGTCATGACTTGTTAGAATTGCTCTCTATGCTTCACTTAAATTTTTATGAGAAATGGACTTGCTCTAGTGCTTCACTTATATCTTTTTGAGCATGATGTGCTTAGTATTTTTGAAGAAATGATCTCTTGATTCACTTAGATTTATTTTAGAGTTAGTAAATTTTTTAATAAATTCTCTCTTGCTTCACTTAAATGTTTTTGAGAGAAAGAAAATATGTTATGCTCATGATCTTCACTTATATTTGTTTGAGCTTATGAAAAGCAACACATGAAAATTAGTCCCAAAGTGATAGATATCCAAGAAGGATAAACAAAGAAAAAATATATGTCATGAAGATCATTGGACAAAATAAATTTGATTCTTAGTAATAATTTTGAGATATGATGATGTGATATGTGAGTTATGTTGATGAGTAATTGTGCTCTAGTAAGAATATTGGTGTTAAGGTTTGTGATTCCCTATGCATGCACGAAAGTCAATAATCATGCAATGAAAATTATTTCCTATTTGTGGTGCATTATTCGGTGTTAATTATTCTTAATGCTTGCTTATGAGATTATTCGTTTCTTGGTTGGTCGCTTCTCAATCTTTTTGCTAGCCTTCATTTTGCACCAAGTATGATCTCTACTTGTGTGCCACATGAGTCCACTATATCTACCTATATGCATGTATTATTTTGCCGTTCTAAGCAAATTTGCATGTGCCATCTCTAATTCTCAAAATAAACTTCTCTTTTGTGTGTTTGTTTCGCTCGCGGAACAGTAACGGGTGGCTAATATTTTCCATGCTAGATGTGTTATTCTCATGTTGAGTGTTTATTCACTTGTCATTGCACGAGAGTAAGGCAAAGGTTTTAGGGATGCCTAGTCCCAAAATGCAAAAATGGATTTACTTTATGTTGTCACATAATAAATTCCTTGGAAAGTGTTGGTATGGAGGGCACCCGTGGATACGGCTAGCCATGGAAAGTGAAAGTATGGTGGAAAAAGGAATAAACTATATTTCTGTTTGGGAACCGCCTATGATATATCTAGTATGGAAAGTGTTGGGATGCTCCAAGTCATTTTCGTTGGTGGGATGGATACACCTCCCAAAAATGTTTTTATCTCTATTTTTTTCGCTTTGAGCTCGGCATCTCTACAAATCCCTATTTCCTTCTGCGAAGGGCCTTTCTTTTACTTTATGCAATTTTTAATTTTTGAAATTGAGTCTCCATCCTCTCTTATAAAAGCACCAACTAGGGGGCAATATGATCTTACTTAAGTATTGGGTGTAGCTAATATTCGAGTGTGTTTCATGAATGGATCAATGTTTGACCATGATGGGCTAGGGATGACTTGTTTTACCATTGATATTTTGAAAGACATGGTTGCTTGTTGATATGCTTGAGTATCTAAATCATTATGTCAAAACTAGACTATTGCTTTGAATCACATAAAAGTCCAAATATCCATGCTATAAAGAAAAGAATATGATATGACATGATAAACAACACTCCACATCAAAAATTCTGTTTTTATCACTTACCTACTCGAGGACGAGCAGGAGTTAAGCCTAGGGATGCTGATACGTCTCCCACGTATATATAATTTTTTATTATTCCATGTTGTTTTATTATCAATCTTGGATGTTTTATAATCACTTTATAGTCATTTTATATCATTTTTTGGTACTAACCTATTGACATAGTGCCAAGTGCCAGTTGTTGTTTGCTGCATATTTTTTACATCGCTGGAAATCAATATCAGACTGAGTCCAAATGCCACACAAACTTACGATGATTTTTTATGGACCAAAAGGAAGAAGATTGGCCCTGGTTGCACCTGGGGGAGTCCCGAGGAGGGAACAACCCACCAGGGCGCGCCAGGAGGCACAGGCGCGCGCTGGTGGGTTGTGCCCACCTCGGGTACCCCCCGGACCACCTCTTTGCTCTATAAATACCCCAATATTCTAGAAACCCTAGGGGAGTCGACGAAATATTCATCCAGCCGCCGCAAGAGTCCAGAACCACCAGATCCAATCTAGACACCATCATGGAGGGGTTCACCACTTCCATTGGTGCCTCTCCTATGATGTGTGAGTAGTTCTTTGTAGACCTTCAGGTCCATAGTTAGTAGCTAGATGGCTTCCTCTCTCTATCTCTCTCTTGATTATCAATACAATGGTCTCTTGGAGATCCATATGATGTAAGTCTTTTGGCAGTGTGTTTGTTAGGATCTGATGAACTTTGTGTTTATGACCAGATCTATGTCTTATATCCATGAAAGTTATTTGAGTTTCTTTGATCTCTTACAGCCTCATATTTCTTCTCCGATATTTGGGTTTTGTTTGGCCAACTTGATCTATTTATCTTGCAATGGGAATAGGTGCCCGGTAGTGGGTCGATCTTGCGGTGCTTGATCCCAGTGACAGAAAGGGAACCGACACATATGTATCTTACGGTGTTTTATCTCTTATAGAATGTCTAATATCACTTATACGATTTTGCGCCAAATGCTGACAGCCCTAGTCCTAATATAGTTGAGGGAGTGGTTGTCTCATGACGATCCATGAGATACACAATGAGAAACTTGATGGAGTTATCTTTAAGGTGGACTTTGAAAAGGCTAATGACAAAGTTAAGTAGTATTTTCTTCAATAAGCACTTCAGATGAAAGGTTTTGCGGTTTATTGGAAGCAATGAGTGGCTTCTTACGTTTGGGGTGGGAGTGCTGGGGTCAAGGTCAACGATGACATCAGTCATTATTTCCAAACAAGGTTTGAGGCAAGCTTACCCCATGTCGCCAATATTGTTTAACATTGTGACGGATATGTTAGCTATTCCCATTGCAAGGCGTAAAAAGAGTGGTGGGACCTTATTCCGCATATGGTTGATGGAGGTGTGTCCATCCTCCAACATGCAGATGACACGGTCATTGTTATGGAACATGACCTTCAAAAGGTGATTAACACAAAGGTGGTCCTTTGTCTTTTGAACAACATTATCGTCTGAAAATTAATTTCCACAAGAGTGAGCTTTTCTCTTTTGGTAAAGCCAAAGAAGAGGAGAGTCAGTATAGAAACTTGTTTGGCTGTGAGCCGAGATCTCTTCCATTTATGTATCTAGAAATTACCATTCATCACCGTAGGCTTACTAATAAGGCACAAAAAATAACTGAAGATCATTTCGAAAAGAAGCTCAATAGTTGGAAGGGTAAGCTCTTTTCTTATGGATGATGACTTACTCTCATGAATGTTGTTCTTACTAGCCTACTGATGCTCATGCTCTCCTATTTTTAAGATACCTAAAGGGGTCTTAAAAAGTCTAGACTTTTACCGATCTAGGTTCTTCTAGCAATGCGAAGACCATAAGCGGAAGTACATCGTTACTAAACGGGACAGCCTATGTAGTCCCAAGGATCAAGGTGGGTTGTGTATTGAAATCCTCAAAATTGAAAATAATTGCTTACTCAACAAATGGCTGCATAAGTTGCTTAACAAGGAAGTTGTTTGGCAAGATTTGTTGCACAATAAGTACCTGTATTACAAAATGTTATCCCAAGTCGATGTGAAGCGTACCGATTCACCATTCTAGAAGGGCTTGATGAAGATCAAGCACTTTTTCGTGAGAGGTACCAATAAGGTTGGTTATGGTATTGATGAGTTTATGGGAAGATACATGGTTGAGTGACCCTACATTAGCTCTTCAACACCTGACCCTTTACAATATCGCATTCTGGAAGGAGGCCTTGATGGATTGTTTTGGGGGTTACCCATTGAATATCCAATTCCACAGTGCTTTACTTGGCAAAAATGGACTAAGTGGATCCATTTATTTAGTAGGATGATGTCGGGCAATCTAACTTAGATGCCAGATAAGTTTCCATGATGTTTGACTATTAATTGTGTCTCATAGAGGGATATATTTCTTACCAGAGATAATATTGCAAAATGTAAATGCACAATTCATCATTTATTCTTGTCATGTCCATTGGCTAAACTGATTCAATGTACTATTTATGTTACTTTCATTTTAAAACGTCCAATGACTATACCAAATTTGTTTGGTAATTAGTTGGGAGTCGTTAACCATAATCTAAAGGGCCAAATCCTGGTGGGAATTTGTGTCATTATTTGGGAAATTTGGAATTGCCTGAATGAGTGTGTTTTTAGCATATCGTCTATTCCAAAAAATCAGGTTATGTTCAAAGCTACGACGTCAATCCTTATGTGGTCATCGCTGTGGCATATAGACGCGCGAGAGCCTATGGCCTCCGGGTGCAGCCATCCAGAAATGGCTGCGCGGGGTTTGTTCAGGTAATTTGTCTAACATGATAGTAGTAAACTATTGGATGGGCTATCTTATCTTCTTTTCAACTAAAACAATCATGTTTGTTGTAAACACTTTACTACTCGGTGACTTGTGCGTTCTTTTGTTTTCAATAAAATGGATGTGTACATCGTATGGTGTAGAGGCTGGGGTTATCAGCTTTTCAAAACAACAGGAGACAAATTTCCATCATTATTCAGAAGCAAATCTTCATGCATTAGCAACCACATTTCTCCACCATTTATTAGTTATAAATTCCAATGTATTAGAAACCAAAATTCAAATCGTGGAACCTATTTTAAAGATTAGGTTCAGGATTTGAAATCATTAACATGGTTAGAACATGAATCTTGCTAGCATTTCATGATCTAGGAAGGATACGAACCTGCCTAATCTAGTGATAAAGTATTTACATGGTTCAAATAAAACTACAAGTGTTATGTTTGGATCCAAGAACAATGGACATAACTTTCTGGAAGAGAAAAAATCAGGAATCGTGAACAAAAGAATCATATACAACAACCATCAAGAAAACTTCGTCCAATAACCAATTGTGTTAATCAGTTCCACTTTCATAAATAAAAGGTGAAAACACCCCAAGACCACTGGATCCAACCAACAGTTGTCTCACTTTCCTCACCTTGGTTTGGCCTTGCCATCAGGTTTGTTGTGTTTGTGATCCGTTGAGGTGGCAACATATGAAGATCATGTTCGAACCAGGGAGGCTTGGTCAACAGACAAGGGTTGCTTAAGGAGGATGGGTTGACATCCAAGCCATGGCGGCTTCGTGGGATCTCAATGATGGCTCAATATTTTATGCATTTTTATAGCTCATTTTTTGCATATTCTCTCCATATATCGCATCACATTGAACCAAATATATGTCCATTATACATGATTTCTGGTTTTTACCCTTTTCATTGTGAGCATTGCATTGTTATTGTTTTATTTGGTTTTTATTAGTTTCCTCTGTTATGTTGCCTCTACTAGTGTTTTGGAGCGACATAGGACCAAGCACGATGAAAAGGCCAAAAGTGGATTTAATATGCAGGACTACCAACAGCACAGTTAGGCAATTGGAAGGTTAACAATGTGATTTTTTTTAAAATGCTCCAAATCAAGATCTAACATTGCATGTGTATCTACATCGTTCTTGTGATTCCAACAAGCCCAGGAACGTCAAAAACGGAGTTCATATTAGATAGTTATGACAGTTTACCCCAAGGAGTCCAGAGCGTTCGATAGTCTTTGATACAATCGTGGCTAGTCAGGATTCTTCACCGATTTCATCCATGTTAGTTCCTACGTGATCCTTGGCTATTAATAAAGGTTTGGGAGAGGACTAGGCTCACCTTGAGCCCTCGGATCAAAGGGGAAGAGCTACATCTGCAGAGGAGGCTTTGGGAGAGCCCTTATAAATACCTCTCCAACCCTAGCCATCGTCGTTATCCATCATGCATCCAAGATCAATCGCCGTCACCTACATTCATGCTCCAACTCCACCCCAATAAAATAAGGGGCAGGATCAAGAGGCAGAAGAGTAGGCTCCGCCACCGTGTGCACCGGCCTTCAGTCCAGTGCCATCTCCACCACGCCGCCAGCACGTACGCCGCCTCCATCACCATCGCTACTGACACCATCACCATCATCACCATCGGCCCCACCATCTCCATCATTGTGATGCCTTCTCCTTTCACCGGCTCGATGTTGGCTTGTAAATTGACCTTCTCTCTTATGTTCTCTGTTTACATGTTTGAGTAGTAAACTCTCTATGATTACTTGATGAATCCGGTGTCTTCTATTTTTGTTCAAGTTAATAGCCTTCATGAATGTTGAGAGGAGGCCTCGCTCGCATTATTGTCATGATTGGTCATGAAGCATATTATTGTCGCCGCTCTAGGTTCGGATGTTGAGGTAATTAGAGGTGGCAGTTAAAGCCTCTTTCGTCGCCTTTCTTAGTTGGTAGGGGACTAACAGGGAAACACACATCTGGTTGTGTCCACAGGAAAAACTTTATTAACCATATTGATAACCGGTGTGGGGAAACTACCCTGGTGGCATATGTGATATAGAGTCTACTTTGAGTAGAACATATATGTACCGAGAACCGCCAACTTATGCACTTGAAGAGTCGATTAGAGATACGATAGTTCATATTAGTAGTGATGACTCCGAAGCCCTACTATTGCCATAGGGGTGGTTAGGTTTTCCCTAAAGAGGAAGGGTGATATAACATAGAAGGAAAGTATTGCCCTCAGTTGAGGACCAAGTTTTAATCGAACTAGTAGGTATCAAGAAGCTAACAAGGTCAACAGTGCATGCCCACAAACAAACACAAAACTTGCACACAAATTGGCAAGGGGATTGTCGAGCCCCTCGTCTAGCTAGTTACAAGTTAAAAGCAAATAGACAGATAGTGGTATGGCTGAATTAAAAAGCAATTTTTTAATCTTGTATTAATGGAAGAATGGACCCGAGGGCCATAGGTTCACTAGAGGTATCTCTCTTAGAAAGAAGGCAAACGACATGGTACAAATTACAGTTGAGGAACTGACAAGAATAGCAACGTATATGACTATGATCATTCATGGCATAATCTCATATAAGAATTACGCATGAGACAAGTAGACTATTAATCCAACAACATCTACTACTATTACTCCACCCCCAAGACCGCTATCCAACATGCATCTCAAAGTATTAAGTTCAAAATAAATGGAGTAATGCTTTATGACATAATGTAAATAGGAAGGAAGCTAGCAATAAGATAAAACCCGTCACTTTCTCCTTAGTGGCAACAATACAATATGTGTCTTGTCCCCATTCAGTTACTGGGATATAGAAATCACCGCAAGATTGAACCCACTACTATGCACCACTCCCTCCGAAGATCTACCAATCAATCTTGACCAGAGAAGACAAATAGACCAGAAATCATACATAGTACTCAATTATATAGCAAATAAATCTCACTAGATTCACATAGATTCAATGAAGAATCTAATCATAAACTCATAATTCACCATGTCCGAAGAAACACATCGCAAAATTACATCAGATTGATCCTAATCAGAGAAGGAAGAAGGGAAACATGGTATTGAAGATCCAAACAGAGAGAGAATGGTACTTCTCCATAGTATCTATAATTTTTGATTGTTTCATGCCAATATTATAAAACTTTCACATACTTTTGGCAACAATTTATATGATTTATTGGACTAACATATTGATCCAGTGCCCAGTGCCAGTTCCATATCAAACGAAGTCCAAACGCGATAAAATTTTACGAAGATTTATTTTGGAATATATGTGATTTTTGGGAGTTGGAATCAACACAAACGGAGGCCCACGGCCTCAACTACCCATCAGGGCATGCCGGGCCCAGAAAAAGGTCTTGATAACCCACAAGTATAGGGGATCGCAACAATTTTCGAGGGTAGAGTATTCAACCCAAATTTATTGATTCGACACAAGGGGAGCCAAAGAATATCCTCAAGCATTAGCAGTTGAGTTGTCAATTCAACCACACCTGAAAGAATTAATATCTGCAGCAAAGTATTTAGTAGCAAAGTAGTATGGAAGTAACGGTAATGGTGGCAAAAGTAAGAGTAGCAGTTTTGTAGCAATCGTAATAGTGGCAACGGAAAAGTAACTGAGCAAAGATCAATATGTGAAAAGCTCGTAGGCAATGGATCAATGATGGATAATTATGTTAGATGGCATTCATCATGCAACAGTTATAACCTAGGGTGACACAGAACTAGCTCCAATTCATCAATATAATGTAGGCATGTATTCCGAATATAGTCATACGTGCTTATGGAAAAGAACTTGCATGACATCTTTTGTCCTACCCTCCCGTGGCAATGGGGTCCTATTGGAAACTAAGGGATATTAAGGCCTCCTTTTAATAGAAAACCGGACCAAAGCATTAGCACTTAGTGAATACATGGACTCCTCAAACTGGGGTTGCCGGATCATAACATGTAGTAGGTGACTATAACTTGCAAGATAGGATCAAGAACACACATATGTTCATGAAAACATAATAGGTTCAGATCTGAAGTCATGGCACTCGGGCCCTAGTGACAAGCATTAAGCATAGCAAAGTCATAGCAACATCAATCTTAGCACATAGTGGATACTAGGGATCAAACCCTAACAAAACTAACTTGATTACATGGTAAATCTCATCCAACCCATCACCGTTAAGCAAGCCTATGATGGAAGTACTCATGCACGGTGGTGAGCATCATGAAATTGGTGGAGGATGGTTGATGATGACGACTGCAACGATTTCCCCTCTCCGGAGCCCCGAACGGACTCCAGATCTGCCCTCCCGATGAAGGACAAGAGGCAGCAGCGGCTCCGTATCGTAAAACACGATGTATCCTTCTCTCTGATTTTTTTTCTCCCCGAACGTGAATATATGGAGTTGGAGTTGAGGTCAGTGGAGCTTTGTGGGACCCACAAGCCAGGGGGCGCCCAGGGGGTAGGACGCGCCCACCCTTGTGGATAGGTGGTAGGTCCCCCTCGGTTGATTCTTTCGCCAATATTTTTTATTAATTCCAAAAATATTCTCCGTGAAGTTTTAGGTCATTTCGAGAACTTTTATTTCTGCACAAAAATAACACCATGGCAATTCTGCTGAAAACAACGTCAGTCCGGGTTAGTTCTATTCAAATCATGCAAATTAGAGTCCAAAACAAGGGCAAAAGAGTTTGCAAAAGTAGATGCGATGAAGATGTATCAACTCCCCCAAGCTTAACCCATTGCTTGTCCTCAAGCAATTTAGTAGATAAACTGAAAGTTATAAAGAAAAACTCTATAAACACTGTTTGATCTTGTTGTTGCAAATATGTAAATCCAGCATTCAGGTTTTCAGCAAAGATTATGAACTAACCATATTCACAATAACATTTAGGCCCCGTTTGTCAGCTCAGTTTTTTCTAAGTATTTTGATAGTACTGTAGTATTTGAGATTACCATGGTTTTAATTACAATCAGGTGTTTGACTGCCACTAAAAACTATGGTTTTAATATTGTAGTATTTCCAAAACCGTGATCTTTTCTCTGTTTTTAAAAAAGAACCATGGACCTCTCTTTTTTAAACTTAGTTCGCGAAAGAAACGCCTCGTCGTCATCTTTCTCCTTGCTCCAAGCCGCTGTCACCTCCTCCTTCATCCTTGTGTTGCTTCTGCTCGACGACCTTGTTCTGTTGAATCTCATCCGTGAACTCCTTCACTCAACCTTTGCCTCTGATATGTTGTCGTGGTGCATTGTCTAATAGTTGGTCGCGGGTACGTCATACACCTCTTAGTGTTGGCACTGATCGTTGCCTCCCATCGTTTCCCCCTCCAGCCCCGTCACGCTAGCCGTGAGGAATAGAGCGAGCAAGTCATGAATAGCTCAGGCATGCGGCTGCAAAGCTGAGTTGTTGTGGCTGTTGTTTGCGATGTTTGTCCATCGGTGTCAGCTACAAACACACGAGTATCCATACCATACCTAACTAGCTCTTGCTCGAGTGATTGTAACTAGTTAGGAACATGCATGTTTGTAATAGCTATCAGCCGGCTAGCTAGCTACTTTTACGTTGCTGCATAAAGCACTAGCCAAATAGGTTGTAGTATTCACAATACTTCAGAATACTTTGGTATGTCAAAACTGTGGTATCTTGTACCCACGGACTAAAATACTATAGTTTTCAATACTTTGGTTTTTGCAATACCTTGCTATCAAACACAACCTTAGGTCTCACGTTTACTCATATCAATGGCATAATCAACTAGCAAGCAATAATAATAAATCTCGGATGACAACACTTTTTCAAAACAATCATGATATGATATAACATTGGTATCTCACTAGCCCTTTCTGAGACCGCAAAACATAAATGCAGAGCACCCCTGAAGATCAAGGACTGGCTAGACATTGTAATTCATGGTAAAAGAGATCCAATCACAGTCATACTCAATATCAATTAACAGCAAAGCATACAAATGACAGTGGTGCTTTCTAACTGGTGCTTTTTATAAGAGGATGATGACTCAGCAATAAAAGTAAAAAGATATGCCCTTCGCAGAGGGAAGAAGGGATTTGCAGAGGTGCCAGAGCTTGGGTTTTTGAAACAGAGATAAATAACATTTTGAGCGGTATGCTTTCATTGTCAACATAGCAACCAAGAGATCTCGGTATCTTCCATACTACATACATTACAGGCAGTTCCCAAACAGAATGGTAAAGTTTATACTCCCCACCACCAACAAGCACACTCCACGGCTGGTTCGAAACAATGGGTACTCTCCAACTAACAACAATCCTGGGGGAGTTTTGTTTGAAATTATTTGGATTTGAGCATGGGACTGGGCATCCCGATTACCAGCCATTTTCTCATGAATGATGAGCGGAGTCCACTAATCGTGAGAATAACCCACCTAGCATGGAAGATACTGACAGCCCTCAGTCGCTACATGAGCGATTCGGGTATACAAAACAAATTATCATTTGAAGGTTTAGAGTTTGGCACATGCAAATTTACTTGGAACGGCAGGTAAATATCGCATATAGGTAGGTATGGTGGACTGATATGGAACAACTTTGCGTTTATGGAAGTGGATGCACAAGCAGTGTTCCCGCTTAGTACAAGTGAAGGCTAGAAAGAGACTGGGAAGCGACCAACTAGAGAGCGACAACAGTCATAAGCATGCGTTGGGATTAACCAACAATGAGTGCAAGCATGAGTAGGATATAAATCACCATGAACATAAATATTGTGGAGGCTATGTTGACTTTGTTTCAACTACATGCGTGAACATGTGCCTAGTCAAGCCACTCAAATCATTCAAAGGAGGATACCATCCTATCATACTACATCAGAACCATTTTAAAAGCATGTTGGCACGCAAGGTAAACTAGTATAAACTCCCAGGTAATTAAGCATGGCATGAGTAACTATAATCTCTAATTGTCATTCCAAACATGTTTCATTCATAATAGGCTGAATCAGGAACAATAAACTAATCATATTTTTCAAAAACAAGATACATCGAGTTCATACCAGCTTTTCCTCATCTCAATCATTTCATCAAATATCGTCATTATTTCCTTTCACTTGCACGACCGAACGGTGTGAATAATAATAATAATAATAGTGCACGTGCATTGGACTAAGCTGGAATCTACAAACATTTATTCAAAGGAGAAGACAAGGTAATATGGGCTCTTTGTTAGATCAACAGTAATGCATATGAGAGCCACTCAACATTTTCATCGTGGCCTTCTCCTCTCGACCCCGAAAGAAAACAAAAACAATTTCAAAGAAACACACTAAAATGTTTTTGGAGTTTTTGTTTTTCTGAAGAAAATAAAACAAGAACGAGAAAAACTATTTACACGGGAAAGCTCCCAACAAGCAAAAGAAGAACGAGAAAGCTTTTTGGTTTTTCTTAGTACTACTGCATAAACATGGGAAGTAAACTAAACTACAACTATTTTTTTCTCAAAGTTTTTCAAACACACAAAAAGAAAGCAAGAAAAGAAAATAAAATAGCATGGATAATAATGAAAAAGTATGAACACTGACAACTGGAATGAGTGTGTGAACATGAATGTAATGTCGGTGAGAAATACATACTCCCCCAAGCTTAGTCTTTTGGCCTAAGTTGGCCTAAGGCCACGACTGGCCCGAATTATATTCGAAATCATAGTTGGGGTTATACTGTGTTGCGGCAGCTACCTCCTGGCGGGCTGCTTCCTGGAGGCAAGCGGCCTCCGCTGTTCTCTCATACTTGTTTTCCTCCTCTCTAGTTATAAACTATCTCCTATTTACCTGAAAGTTAAAGAAGGAAGGAGCAGGAAGGGTGATATGGATTGCACGCCCTCTGTCAAAGATTAGTCGGTACTGGAGGGACTGTTTGGTCCTCTCAAGAAACTGGTAGCGTACCATAGCATTATAATCTAGAAAAGTAGGTGGCAACTCAATATCATTCCCTCTTATGGGTACACCAAGATAATTAGCTAAACGAGTTGCATAAATCCTACCAAATAAATATCCATCTTGAGCATTAAGATGTAACCTCCTCGCAATAATGGCCCCCAAATTATATTGCTTGTCACCTAGCACCGCACACTTGAGAACACTAAGATCTGGAATGCAAATGTGGCAATGCTCATGCTTACCATTAATGCATCTACCTATAAAGAGAGCAAAATAATGTATGGCAGGAAAGTGAATGCTCCCTATGGTAGCTTGTGTGATATTTCTGGTTTCTCCCATAGTGATACTAGAAAGGAAATCATTGTATTCAGCTTTGTGAGGCACACTATGAATGCCCCACCATGGGATTTTGCATGCACTATTAAAATCTTCAAGGTCCATGGTATATGATTCATCATAAAGATCAAATAAAATAGTATGGGTATTGCGCTTAGATGAAAATTCAAACCTCCACACAAAGGAATCAGTGAGGAAATAATATTGTTGGCACTTATCTGACACGGAGTCCTTAAGGCCGACATTTTGTGTGTATGCATCAAACTCATCCTTGAAACCTGCATGGACCATGAATTCATCTGCCGGCCATTCACAAGGCCGCACTTGAGCTTCCCTTGGTGGTTAAAGGTCCGGCTCATGTATTGCGAGCCTTGGTGCTTGCTTCCTCGAAGAACCACCTTGGTACATTTTCCTAGACATTTTTCTTCATCTAAAAAATTTCTAAAACTTTTAGTGACTTAAAATAAAAGTGAACCAAACTCAACAATATTGATAGCAACTACTCCCACTAGTGCCTAGAGGCTATATCATGCATCAAAACTACTTTGGACCATATAAATTTGACATGCAAGCTCAAGAACAGGGTCACCCAAGCAGCAAAAATTTGCAATAAATAAAGCACTATAACAAAAACTAATTGGACCATTGGAGGAGTCACATACCGAAGAACAATCCCCCAAAACAGTTTTGCAAATGGAGCTTTGCACAAGGA
Source organism: Triticum dicoccoides (assembly GCF_002162155.2). NCBI lineage: Eukaryota > Viridiplantae > Streptophyta > Magnoliopsida > Poales > Poaceae > Triticum > Triticum dicoccoides. Next base: position 518,462,396 of record NC_041393.1, on the reverse strand, counting down.
GATCGAAAATGGCAGTAAGATGAGCTAGAACACGGGTTTGAGATATGGGATGATTTTTTCTGGAGGAAGACAAAGTGGATGGGTGCTGGAATAAGTGAAGGGGACCCATGAGGGACCCACAAGGCAGGGAGCGCCCAGGGGGTAAGGCGTGCCCTTCACCCTTGTGGCCCACTGGTGCATCCCCCTGGTGCATGTTCGGTGCCAGAAATTCTAAAATATTCTATAAAAAATCATACTGAATTTTCAAGGCATTTGGAGAAATTTTATTTTCAGGACATTTTTTATTGCACGGATAATTCAGAAAACAGACGGATAATAATATTTTTGCTTCAAATAAATAACAGGGAGTAAAAAGTAGGTACAGAAAGTTGTGCTTTCTAAATTCATCCATCTCATGCTCATCAAAAGGAATCCATTAACAAGGTTGAAAGCCTTATTAACAAACTTCTTTCGAATAACATGAAACCGAAGAATTTTCGAATAACACTAGGTTACCTCAACGGGGATATGCATGTCCCCAACAATAAGAATATCATATTTCTTTTTGACATCAGGGAGAGGGAATTCAAAACCTCCAACATTAATAGTTGAAATTTTTCCAATAGAATTGATACTATGAACTTGAGGTTGTTTCTTCAAAAAGTGTACCGTATGCTCATTACCATTAACATGAAAAGTGGCATTGCCCTTGTTGCAATCAATAGCAGCACCTGCAGTATTCAAAAAGGGTCTACCAAGGATGATCGACATACTGTCGTCCTCGAGTATATCAAGAATAACAAAGTCCGTTAAAATAGTAACGTTTGCAACCACAACAGACACATCCTCACAAATACCGATGGGTATAGCAGTTGATTTATCAGCCATTTGCAAAGAGATTTCAGTAGGTGTGAACTTATTCAAATCTAGTCTACGATATAAAGAGAAAGGCATGACACTAACATCGGCTCCCAAATCACATAAAGCAGTTTTAACATAGTTTCTTTTAATGGAGCATCGTATAGTTGGTATTCCTGGATCTCCAAGTTTCCTTGGTATTCCACCCTTAAAAGTGTAGTTAGAAAGCATTGTGGAAATTTCAGCTTCCAGTATTTTTCTTTTATTTGTAACAATATATTTCATATACTTAGCATAAGGAGGAATTTTCAACATATCTGTCACACGCATATGCAAAAAGATAGGTCTAATCATTTCGCAAAAGCGCTCAAAATCCTCATCATCCTTTTTCTTGGATGGATTAGGAGGAAAGGGCATGGGTTTCTGAACCCAAGGTTCTCTTTCTTTACCATGCTTCCTAGCAACAAAGTCTCTCTTATCATAACGTTCATTCTTTGATTGTGGTTATCAAGATCAACAGGAGGTTCAATCTCTACATCATTATCATTGCTAGGTTGAGCATCAACATGAACATTGTCATTAACATTATCACTGGGTTCATGTTCATCACCAGCTTGTGTATCAGCATCCGAAAGAGAAATATCATTAGGATTCTCAGGTGTGTCTAACAGGTTCACTAGAAGCATGCAAAGTCCTATCAGTTTTCTTTTTCATTTTATTACTAGGACTAGGTGCATCAGTATTAATTTTCTGAGAATCTTGCTCAACTCTCTTAGGATGGCCCTTAGGATACAAAGGTTCCTGGGTCATCTTATCACCTCTAGTCATAACCCTAATAGCATTATCATTATTCTTACTATTTAACTCATTGAGCAAATCATCATGTGCCTTAAGTACTTGTTCTACTTGAGTTTTAACCATGGAAGCATGCTTACTAATAAGCTTAAGATCATTAACAGTTCTACTCATATAATCACCTAACTAATCAAGCATTAAAGCATTACGTTTCAATTGTCTACTAACATAAGCATTGGAGTTTTCTTGTTTAACAATAAAATTATCAAACTCATCCAAGCATTGACTAGCAGACTTATTATGAGGAATATCACCTTCATCAAATCTGTAGAGAGAGTTTACCTCTACTACCTGTGTCAGGTTATCAATACCATGTATATCCTCAATAGGCAATAAATTCTTAACATCTTCAACTTTAATACCTTTTTCTTTCATAGATTTCTTTGCCTCTTGCATATCTCCAGGACTGAGAAATAGAATACCTCTTTTCTTTGGAGTTGGCTTAGGAGTTGGTTCAGAAAGTTTCCAATCATTATCATTACCCAATATATTATTCAATAGCAATTCAGCTTGCTCAACAGTTCATTCCCCGAAAACACAACCATCACAACAATCTAGGTGGTCCCTGGAAGCATCGCTTAGTCCATTATAAAAGATATCAAGTATTTCATTTTTCTTGAGTGGATGATCAGGCAAAGCATTAAGTAATTGGAGAAGCCTCCCCCAAGCTTGTTGGAGACTCTCTTCTTCAATTTGGACAAAGTTAAATATTTCCTGTAAGGCAGATTATTTCTTATGAGTAGGGAAATATTTTGCAGAGAAGTAGTAAATCATATCCTGGGGACTACACACACAACCAGGAGCAAGGGAACTAAACCATAACTTAGCATAACCCTTTAATGAGAAAGGAAACATCTTTAAAATATAGTAATAGTGAATTTTTTCCTCATGAGAAAATAGGGTGGCTATATCTTTTAATTTAGTAAAATGTGCCACAACAGTTTCAGATTCATAACCATGGAAAGGATCAGATTCAACCAAACTAATTAACTCAGGATCGACAAAGAATTCATAAGCCTTATCAGTAACACAAATAGGTGAAGTAGCAAACTTAGGATCATATTGCATTCTAGCATCCAAAGATTTTTCTTTCAGCTTAGCTAACAGTTTCTTAAGATCATCTCTATCATTGCAAGCAAGAAAGTCTCTAGCAGTTTCTTCATCCATAATATAACCCTCAGGCACAACAGGCAATTCATATCTAGGGGGAGAATCATAATCATCAGCTTCGATAATATCATCGGTTTCAGTAATTTCATTATCTCTAATGCTAGCAAGTTGTTCATCAAGAAATTCACCTAGTGGCACAGTATTATCAAGCAAAGAAGTATTATCATCATAGGCATCATGCATAGTAGAGGTGGCATCATCAATAACATGCGACATATCAGAATCAATAGCAGGTGTAGGTGTCACAAGATTACTCAAAACAGAAGGTGAATCAAGTGCAGAGCTAGATGGCAGTTCCTTATCTCCCCTCATAGTAGAGGGATAGATCTTGGTTTTGTTGCCTTTAAGATTCCTCATAGTGATCAAAAAATATAAATCCCAAGTGACTCAGAGAATAAAGCTATGCTCCCTATCAATGGCGCCGAAAAAAGGTCTTGATAACCCACAAGTATAGGGGATCGCAACAGTTTTCCAGGGAAGAGTATTCAACCCAAATTTATTGATTCGACACAAGAGGAGACAAAGAATATTGTCAAGTATTAGTAGCTGAGTTGTCAATTCAACCACACCTGAAAGACTTAATATCTGCAGAAAAGTATTTAGTAGCAAAGTAGTATGGAAGTAACGGTAACAGTGGCAAAAGTAATAGTAGCAGTTCTGTAGCAATCATAACAGTGGCAACGGAAAAGTAACTGAGCAAAGATCAATATGTGAAAAGCTCATAGGCAATGGATAAATGATGGATAATTATGTCAGATGGCATTCATCATGCAACATTCATAACCTAGGGTGACATAGAACTAGCTCCGATTCATCAATATAATGTAGGCATGTATTCCGAATATAGTCATACATGCTTATGGAAAAGAACTTGCATGACATCTTTTGTCCTACCCTCCCATGGCAGCGGGGTCCTATTGGAAATAAGGGATATTAAGGCCTCCTTTTAATAGAGAACCAGACCAAAGCATTAGCACTTGGTGAATACATGAACTCCTCAAACTATGGTCATCACCAGGAAGTGTCCCGACTATTGTCACTCCAGGGTTGCCGGATCATAACACATAGTAGGTTACTATAACTTGCAAGATAGGATCAAGAACACACATATATACATGAAAACATAATAGGTTCTGATCTGAAATCATGGCACTCGAGCCCTAGTGACAAGCATTAAGCATAGCAAAGTCATAGCAACATCAATCTTAGAACATACTGGATACTAGGGATCAAACCCTAACAAAACTAACTTGATTAGATGGTAAAACTCATCCAATCCATCACCGTCCAGCAAGCCTATGATGGAATTACTCACGCACGGCGGTGAGCATCATGAAATTGGTGATGGAGGATGGTTGATGATGCCGCCGCCGATGATTTCCCCTCTCCAGAGCCCCGAATGGATTCCAGATCTGCCCTGCTGATGAAGAACAGGAGGCGACGGTGGCTCCGTATCATAAAACATGATGAATCCTTCTCTCTAATTTTTTTCTCCCCGAACGTGAATATATGGAGTTGGAGTTGAGGTCGGTGGAGCTTCGTGGGACCCACAAGCCAGGGGGCGCGCCTAGGGGGTAGGGCGCACCCCCCACCCTTGTGGACAGGTGGTGGGCCCCCTTGGTTGATTCTTTTGCAAATAGTTTTTATTGATTCCAAAAATATTCTCCATGAAGTTTCAGGTCATTCGGAGAACTTTTATTTCTGCACAAAAATAACACCATGGCTGTCAGTCCGGGTTAGTTCCTTTCAAATCATGGAAATTAGAGTCCAAAACAAGGGCAAAAGAGTTTGGAGAAGTAGATATGATGGAGATGTATCAGGAGGCCAAGGAAGAATAAGAAGGAGGGGGCTCTCTCTCCCTCTCTCCAAGTGGTGTCGGAACATCGCCGGGGTAATCATCGTGCGAAGGCGTTCTGCTCCAACAACTCTGTCATCTTCACCAACATCTTCATCACCTTCCCCCATCTATCTACAGTGGTACACTCTCTCGCAACCCTCTGTACCCCCTACTTAAACATGGTGCTTTATGCTTCATATTATTATCCAATGATATGTTGCCATCCTACGATGCTTGAGTAGATTTTTGTTGTCCTACCGGCAACTGGTGGATTTATATGGTTGATTTAATTTTCTTGTGGTTACGTTGATGTCCTTTGGTGCCCATCGTATGAGCGCGCATGTGTATCACACCATAGGGTAGTTGTATGTTGATAGGACTATGCATTGGAGGGCAAGGGTGACAGAAACTTCTTCCTAAACATAGAATTTGATGCATACGGGATTGAAGGGGGACCAATATATATCTTAATGCTATGGTTGGGTTTTACCTTAATGAATGTTAGTAGTTGTCCATGCTCACTGATTGCTCCAATCGTAAGTGCATAGAATTCCAAGTAAGGGACGACATGCTAGCAGTGGCCTCTCCCACATAAAAACTTGCTATCGGTCTAGTAACATAGTCAATTGCTAAGGGACAATTCCGCAAATCCTACCACCACCAATCCACACTCCTTGTACTAAGTTTACTGTTTCTTTATCTAAACAGAACCTAACTTTTATTTTCACATTCTTTATTATCTTGCAAACCTATCCTATCATACCTACAAAGTACTTTAGTTTTATTCTTGTTCTAGATAAAGCAAATGTTAAGTGTGCGTAGAGTTGTATCGGTGGATGATAGAACTTGAGGGGATATTTGTTCTTCCTTTAGCTCCTCATTGGTTTCGACACTCTTATTTATTGAAAAAGGCTATAAATGATCCCCTATACTTGTGGGTTATCAAGACCTTTTTCTGGCATCATTGCTGGGGAGCAATAGCGTGGATTTAATATTCTCGTGTGTGCTTGTTTGCTTTATCACTAAGTAGTTTTTATTTTTTGTTCTAAGTTATTTTATATCTTTGGTTATGGATATGGAACACAAAATACCAAAAAAAAACACTTGTGCTTGCTACTCACGGAGATCAGGAACCTCCTAAAACCCTCGATGCTCATTATGTGAAAAATATTAAACACTATTTTGATAATCCTGAGAAAATCCCGTCCTACTTGATAACGGGAGACACGTTGGATCAACGTGAATACTTTAGGGATTATCGCTTGACTCAAAAAGGGAAACTATTGTGGGATCATTTGGAAATATTGCAATGGTATGCTTGGAATCTATGCCTGAGATATGATTATACTTGTTGCTCTAGGATGAAGGTTCGACACCTTCCCTTTTCATGTGAATTTAATGATAATGAAACCTTGGCTTCTTATGCTAATGGTGGATATGATTACTATCATGTGGAATGAATAGAAGAATTTGTTGCTTTTAAGGGTGCTTATGCAATTGAATCTCTATTTTAAAAGTGTGATGATTATGATGATGTTGTTTATAGACCTAAATTTTTTGCTATACTTAAATATTGCTATGAGAATTATGAATATAATGCTAATATTAATGAGTTTATTAAGAAAGTCTCCGTTATCCAAGAAGAGACTAATATTTTGCAGGAATCTGTGGAAAAAGAAAATGATGAAACTGTGAGATAACTGGATGAAAAAGATGATGAGGAGAGCGAAGAACAAAACGAGGAAGAGCGGATTAGCTACCCGTGCACACCTTCTAGTGAGAGTAACCTCCAAATCATAAATTTTTTAATTTCCCTTCATGCTTACCAAAGGATGAATGCTATGATAATTGCTATGATCCCATTGATTCGTTTGAAATATCCCTTTTTGATGAAATTGATGCTTGCTATGTTTGTGGCCAAGATCCAATATGAATTATGCTTATGGATATGAACTTTATATAGTTCCTTATGTTAAACATGAAATTGTTTCTATTGCACCCACACAAGATAGTCCTGTTATTTTTTTTGAATTCTCTAAACTACACTATATCGGAGAAGTTTGCACTTATTAAGGATTACATTGATGGGTTGCCTTTTACTGTTGCACATGATGATTTTGATGAACATAATATGCATTTTCTTTCTATCCCACTTGCAATTATTATGAGAGAGGAACTATATCCCCACCTCTCTATGTTTCCAACAAGACAAAATTGCAAGAAATTGCTTATGTTATGTATTGGTCTTTACTTGATGTGCATGAATTGTTCTTTTATGACATGCCTATGCATAGGAAGAGATTTATACTTCGTCATTGCATGATATATGTTTCTTTGTGCTCACTACTAAATTATAATTCATTGTTAATTAAAATTGGCTTTGATATACCTTGGGATCCGGGTGGATCCATTACTTGAGCTCTTTATGCCTAGCTTAATGGATTTAAGGAAAATGCTACCAGGGAGACAACCAGGAAGTTTTAGAAAGTCATTTTTATTCTGTTGAGTTCTTTTCTAAAGTTTAAAAAACAAAAAAATATAGCGGGGAGCCTAAACTTCACAAAAAGAAAAGTGAAAGTGAGAAAGACGAGCACCATAGAAACGGGAGCATGCCTTGAACTTTGTTCATGCCTGTGAAAACTTTGTGAATCTCGATTACAGAAACTTTTCAACAAAATAATTATCCCCTTGTACAAACCCATTGTATTATAAAAATAATGTGCCAAGATTTGCCTTTAGGATGATTAGATTGCTTGTCGGTATGTGCAGTGTAAAAACAAAAACTTTGGCTGTAGTGCGTGAATTTACATTTTTTACTGGAACGTCAAAAGTTTCTGAAATTTTTACACTCTATTTCTATGAAAATTGTTTATTTCATCCTAACTTTGCAGAATTTTTAGAGTTACGGAAGTGTGGTCAATGTTCAGATTACGATAGACTGTCCTATTTTTGAAAGATTCTGTTTTTGATTCATTTTTTTGCTTGTTTCACTGAAACTATCGATTGTATCGGTGGTATAAGCCATGGAGAAGTAAAAATACAATAGCTATAATGCAAAAACAAAATATGAATGGGTTTGCAACATTACTTAAAGTAGTAATTTGCATTATTATACTAACGAATCTCATGAAGGTTTTTGTTAAGTTTTGTGTGGGTGAAGTGTGATACGTCTCCGTCGTATCTATAATTTTTGATTGTTCCATGCCAATATTCTTAAACTTTCATATACTTTTGGCAACTTTTTATACTATTTTTGGGACTAACATATTGATCCAGTGCCCAGTGTCAGTTCCTGTTTGTTGCATGTTTTATGTTTCGCAGAAACCCAATATCAAACGGAATCCAAATGGGATAAAAACGGATGGAGAATTATTTAGGAATATTTGGGATTTTCCGGAGGAAGAATCAACGCGAAATGGTGTCCTGGGTGGCCATGAGACAGCGGGGCGCGCCCTCCCCCCTGGGCGTGCACTGGAATCTCGTGGGCCCCCCATAAGGCGGTTGATGATATTCTTTTGCCGCAAGAAAGCTAATTTTATGAGAAAAAACTGGGCGAAAGATTCACCCCAATCGGAGTTACGGATCTCCAGATATTAAAGAAACGGTGAAGGGGTAGAATTTGAGAACGCAGAAACAGAGAGATAGATCCAATCTCGGAGGGGCTCTCGCCCCTCCGAAGCCATGGGAGCCAAGGACCAGAGGGGAAACCCTTCTCCCATCTAGGGAGGAGGTCAAGGAAGAAGAAGAAGAAGAAGGGGGCCTCTCTCCCCCTTGCTTCCGGTGGCGCCGGAACGCCGCCGGGGGCCATCATCATCACCGCGATCTTCACCAACACCACCGCCATCTTCACCAACATCTCCATCACCTTCCCCCATCTATATTCAGTGGTCCACTCTCCCGCAACCCGTTGTACCCTCTACTTGAACATGGTGCTTTATGCTTCATATTATTATCCAATGATGTGTTGCCATCCTATGATGTCTGAGTAGATTTTCGTTGTCCTACCGGTGATTGATGAATTGCTATGATTGGTTTAATTTGCTTGTGGTTATGTTGCTATCCTATTGTGCCCTCCGTGTCACGCAAGCGTGAGGGAGTACCGCTGTAGGGTGTTGCAATATGTTCATGATTCGCTTATAGTGGGTTGCTTGAGTGACAGAAGCATAAACCCGAATAAGGGGATTGTTGCGTATGGGATAAAAGGGGACTTGATACTTTAATGCTATGGTTGGGTTTTACCTTAATGAATCTTTAGTAGTTGCGGACGCTTGCTAGAGTTCAAATCATAAGTGCATATGATCCAAGTAGAGAAAGTATGTTAGCTTATGCCTCTCCCACATAAAACTTGCTATCGGTCTAGTAACGTAGTCAATTGCTTAGGGACAATTTCACAACTCCTACCACCACTTTTCCACACTCGCTATATTTACTTTCTTGCATCTTTATTTAAACAGCCCCTAGTTATATTTACATGCTCTTTATTATCTTGCAAACCTATCCTTTCACACCCACAAAGTACTTCTAGTTTCATACTTGTTCTAGGTAAAGCGAACGCCAAGCATGCGTAGAGTTGTATCGGTGGTCGATAGAACTTGAGGGAATATTTATTCTACCTTTAGCTCCTCGTTGGGTTCGACACTCTTACTTATCGAAAACTGTTGCGATCCCCTACACTTGTGGGTTATCAAGACCTTTTTCTGGCGCCGTTGCAGGGGAGTCATAGTGTGGGGTGAATATTTTCATGTGTGCTTGTTTGCTTTATCACTAAGTAATTTTTATGCTGTTCTTAGTTGTTTTCTATCTTTAGTTATGGGTAGGAAACGCAAAATACCAAAAATGTTAGTTGTACCTACTACACCAATGGTTGAAGAACCACTCAAAATCTATCGCACTCCTGAAGCTTTTTACTTGGATCGTCTTTGATCCCTATGTGCTCGTGTTTAAACCCCCACTAGCTTAGTTGAGGGCAAATCTTTAGATGAGCATGCCTGTTATGTGCGACACCGTATATCTAAAAAAGGGAAACTATTATGGGATCAAATTCAATGTTTGCAATGCTATGCTTGGAATTTATGTGAAATATATGGTATTACTTGTTGTTCTGAAAACCCTAAGAGACACCTTCCCTACCAATGTGAGTTTGATAATGGGATTGTATCTTCATATGCTAAGGGTGTTTATAATTACTATGATGTTCAACAAATTGAAGAATTTATTGCTTTTAAGGGTGCTTATGAAATTGCTTCTTTGATTGAAAAGTATGATGCTACTCTTTATAAATTTGAAAACATTGCCATACTTGAATATTGTTATGATAAGTATGCTTCTAATGCCTATGTTAAACCATATATTGAGGTCTTCTCCGCTGTCCAAGAATAGATAAATATTTTGCAGGAAGCTATGGAAGAAGAAATTGATGAAACTGTGAGCTCATTGGATGAAAAAAATGAGGAGGAGAGCGACGAACAAAAGGAGGAAGAGCGGATTGATCACCCGTGCCCACCTTCTAATGAGAGTAACTCTATCCCATACATTGTTTAATTTCCCTTCGTGCTTACCAAAGGATGATTGCTATGATGATTGTTATGATCCCGTTGATTCTCTTGAATTACCCCTTTTTGATGATTCTTGCTATGCTTGTGGCCAAGATGCCAATATGAATTATGTTTATGGAGATTAACTTGCTATAGTTCCTTATGTTAAACATGAAATCATTGCTATTGCACCCACACATGATAGTCCTATTATCTTTTTGAATTCTCCAAACTACACTATATCAGAGAAGTTTGTGCTTATTAAGGATTATATTGATGGGTTGCCTTTTACTATTGCACATGATGATTTTGATAGATATAATATGCATGTGCTTTCTGCTCCTACTTGCAATTATTATGAGAGAGGAACTATATCTCCACCTCTCTATGTTTCCAATATGATAAAATTGCAAGAAACTGCTTATACTATGTATTGGCTTTACTTGGTGTGCATGAATTGTTCTTTTATGACATGCCAATGCATAGGAAGAGAGTTAGACTTCGTCGTTGCATGATATATGTTACTTTGTGCTCACTACTAAATTACAAATCATTGTTAATTAAAATTGGCTTTGATATACCTTGGGATCCGGGTGGATTCATTACTTGAGCACTAAATGCCTAGCTTAATGGCTTTAAAGAAAGCGCTGCCAGGGAGACAACCCGGAAGTTTTAGAGAGTCATTTATTTCTGTTGAGTGCTTTTATATAGTTTAAAAACAAAAAATAAAGAGGGGAACCTAAAAACTTTTCAAAAAGGAAAGTGAAAGTAAGAAAGACAAGCATTGTTGAAGTGGGAGAGCTCCTTGAACTTTGTTCATGCTCACGGAAACTTTGTGAATCTTGATTACAGAAACTTTTCATCAAAAATAATTATCCTATTGTACAATTCCATTGTATTATAAAAATAATTTGCCAAGGTTTTCCTTTAGGATGTTTACATTGCTTGTTGGTTTGTACGACGCGGGACAGAAACTTTGGTTGTAGTGCGCGATTGTACATTTTTAACTGGAACGTCAAACGGTTCTGATTCTTTTTGCACTGTCTTGCTATACAACTTGTTTATTTTTCCTAATTTTGGTAGAATTTTTGGGGTACCAGAAGTATGGTGAATGTTCAGATTGCTATAGACTGTTCTGTTTTTGACAGATTCTATTTTTGATGCATAGTTTGCTTGTTTTGATGAAACTATCAATATATATCAGTGGATTAAAGCCATTAAAAAGCTATATTAAATTATACACAATGCAAAAATAAAATATGAATTGGTTTGCTACAGTACTTAGAGTAGTGATTTGGTTTATTATACTAACGGATATTACCGAGTTTTCTGTTGAAGTTTTGTGTGGATGAAGTGTCTAATCGAGGATGTCTCGATATGAGGAAAAGGAAGAGAGGAAAGAGCTCAAGCTTGGGGATGCCCAAGGCACCTCAAGTAAATATTCAAGGAGACTCAAGCATCTAAGCTTGGGGATGCCCCGGAAGGCATCCCCTCTTTCTTCAACAAGTATCGGTATGTTTTCGAATTCGTTTCATTCATGCATTATGTGCAAGTCTTGGAGCGTCTTTTGCATTTAGTTTTCACTTCTCTTTTATGCACCAGGCTGGTATGAGATAGTCCTTGGTTGATTTGTAGAATGCTCATTGCACTTCACTTAAATCTTTTGAGTATGGCTTTATAGAATGCTTCATGTGTTTCACTTATATCTTTTCAAGTTTGGATTGCCTGTTTCTCTTCACATAGAAAACCACCATTTGTAGAATGCTATTTTGCTTCACTTATATTTGTTAGAGCGTGGGCATATCTTTTGTAGAAAGAATTAAACTCTCTTGCTTCACTTATATCTATTTAGAGAGATGACAGGAATTGGTCATTCACATGGTTAGTCATAAAATCCTACATAAAACTTGTAGGTCACTGAATATGAGATGTTTGATTCCTTGCAATAGTTTTGCGATATAAAGGTGGTGATATTAGAGTCGTGCTAGTTGAGTAATTGTGAAATTGAGAAAGACTTGTGTTGAGGTTTGCAAGTCCTGTAGCATGCACGTATGGTGAACCGTTATGTAACGAAGTTGGAACATAAGGTGTTTTTTGATTGTCTTCCTTATGAGTGGCAGTCAGGGATGAGCGGTGGTCTTTTCCTACCAATCTATCCCTCTTGGGGCATGCATAGTAGTACTTTGCTTCGAGGGCTAAGTAGACTTTTGCAATAAGTATATGAGTTCTTTATGACTAATGTGAGTCCATGGATATACGCAAACTCATCCTTCCACTTTGCTAGTTTCTATTTTACCGCGCAACTTTTGCCAGTAGCATAAACCCATTATTTACCCTCCTCAAAACAGGCACCATACCTACCTATATGGCATTTTCATAGCCATTCCGAGATATATTGCCATGCAACTTTCCACCGTTCCGTTTATTATGACACGTTTCATCATTGTCATATTGCTCTTTGCATGATCATGTAGGCCACCTTCATAATTTTCATACATGTCACTCTTGATTCATTGCATATCCCGGTACACCGCCGGAGGCATTCATATACAGTCATATTTTGTTCTAGCTTTGAGTTGTAATTCTTGAGTTGTAAATCCATAAAAGTGTGATGATCTTCATTATTAGAGCATTGTCCCAGTGAGGAAAGGATGATGAAGACTATCCCCCACATCGGGATGGGACTTCGGACTTTATAAAAATAAAATAGGCCAAAGAAGCCCACAAAAAAGAAAAAGAAAAAAAAGAGAAAGAAAAAAAAGGAAAAGAAAAAAAGGAAAAAAAGAGAGAAAAGATAAAATGAGAGAAAAAGAGAGAAGGGACAATTGCTACTATCTCTTTTTCCACACTTGTGCTTCAAAGTAGCACCATGATCTTCATGATAGAGAGTCTACTATGTTTCCACTTTCATATACTAGTGGGAACTTTTCATTATAGAACTTGGCTTGTATATTCCAATGATGGGCTTCCTCAAAATGCCCTAGGTCTTCGGGAGCAAGCAAGTTGGATGCACACCCACTTAGTTTCTTCTGTTGAGCTTTCATATATTTATAGCTCTAGTGCATCCGTTGCATGGCAATCCCTACACACTCACATTGATATCTATTGATGGGCATATCCATAGCACGTTGATATGCCTAGTTGATGTGAGACTATCTTCTCCCACTTTTTGTCCTCACAACCACCACAATAGACCACCATAGTGATATGTCCATGGCTTGCGCTCATGTATTGCGTAAGAGTTGAAAAAGCTGAAGCGCGTTAAAAAGTATGAACCAATTGCTCGGCTCGTCATCGGGGTTGTGCATGATTTGAATGCTTTGTGTGATGAAGATGGAGCATAGCCAGACTATATGATTTTATAGGGATGAGCTTTCTTTGGCTAGGTTATTTTGATAAGACATAATTGCTTGGTTGGTATGCTTGAAGTATTATTGTTTTTATGTCAAGTGATAGATTATTGCCTTGAATCACTCGTGTCTTAATATTCATGCCATGATTAGATATTCGATCAAGATTATACTAGGTAGCATTCCACTTCAAAAATTGTCTTTTTATCATTTACCTACTCGAGGACGAGCAGGAATTAAGCTTGGGGATGCTGATACGTCTCCGTCGTATCTATAATTTTTGATTGTTCCATGCCAATATTCTTCAACTTTCATATAATTTTGGCAACTTTTTATACTATTTTTGGGACTAACATATTGATCCAGTGCCCACTGCCAGTTCCTGTTTGTTGCATGTTTTATGTTTCGCAGAAACCCAATATCAAACGGAATCCAAACGGGATAAAAACGGACGGAAAATTATTTTGGAATATTTGGGATTTTCTGGAGGAAGAATCAATGCGAAACGGTGTCCGGGGTGGCCACGAGACAGGGGGGCGTGCCCTCCCCCCTTGGCGCGCCCTGGACTCTCATGGGCCCCCTGTAAGGCGGTTGATGCTCTTCTTTTACCGCAAGAAAGCTAATTTTATGAGAAAAATCTGGGAGAAAGATTCACCCCAATCGGAGTTACGGATCTCCAGATATTAAAGAAACGGTGAAGGGGTAGAATCTGAGAGAACGTAGAAACAGAGAGATATATCCAATCTCGGAGGGGCTCTCACCCCTCCCAATCCATGGGATCCAAGGACCAGAGGGGAAACCCTTCTCCCATCTAGGGAGGAGGTCAAGGAATAAGAAGAAGAAGGGGGCCTCTCTCCCCCTTGCTTCCGGTGGCGCCGGAACGCCGCCGGGGGCCATCATCATCACCACGATCTTCACCAACACCACCGCCATCTTCACCAACATCTCCATCACCTTCCCCCATCTATGTTCAGCGGTCCACTCTCCCGCAACCCGATGTACCCTCTACTTGAACATGGTGCTTTATGCTTCATATTATTATCCAATGATGTGTTGCCATCCTATGATGTCTGAGTAGATTTTCGTTGTCCTACCGGTGATCGATGAATTGCTATGGTTGGTTTAATTTGCTTGTGGTTATGTTGCTGTCCTATTGTGCCCTCCGTGTCGTCCAAGCATGAGGGAGTACCACTGTAGGGTGTTGCAATATGTTCATGATTCGCTTATAGTGGGTTGCTTGAGTGACAGAAGCATAAACCCGAGTAAGGGGATTCTTGTGTATGGGATAAAAGGGGACTTGATACTTTAATGCTATGGTTGGGTTTTACCTTAATGAATCTTTAGTAGTTACGGACGCTTGCTAGAGTTCCAATCATAAGTGCATATGATCCAAGTAGAGAAAGTATATTAGCTTATGCCTCTCCCACATAAAACTTGCTATCGGTCTAGTAACGTAGTCAATTGCTTAGGGACAATTTCACAACTCCTACCACCACTTTTCCACACTCACTATATTTACTTTCTTGCATCTTTATTTAAACAGCCCCTAGTTTATATTTACATGCTCTTTATTATCTTGCAAACCTATCCTTTCACACCCACAAAGTACTTCTAGTTTCATACTTGTTCTAGGTAAAGCGAATGCCAAGCGTGCGTAGAGTTGTATCGGTGGTCGATAGAACTTAAGGGGATATTTATTCTACCTTTAGCTCCTCGTTGGTTTCGACACTCTTACTTATCGAAAATTGTTGCGAGCCCCTACACTTGTGGGTTATCAAAGTGATCAAAGATCGAGGAGGTCTCAGTATGAGGAGAAGGAGAGGCAAGAGTTCAATCTTGGGGATGCCCAAGGCACCCCAACTAAATATTCAAGGTGACTCAAGCATCTAATCTTGGGGATGGCCTGGAAGGCATCCCATCTTTCTTCAACAAGTATCGATATGTTTTCATGTTTGTTTCGTTCACGTGATATGAGTAAATCTTGGAGCATCTTTTGTGTTTATTTTTCACTTTTATTTTATGCACCATGCTGGTATGAGATAGTCCATGGTTGATTTATAGAATTCTCATTGCACTTCACTAATGTCATTTGAGTATGGCTTTATAGAATGCTTCATGTGCTTCACTCATATCATTTGAAGTTTGGATTGCCTGTTTCTCTTCACACGGAAAATCATTATTTTTAGAATGCTATTTTGCTTTACTTATACTTATTAGATCATGGTCTTTTATAGAAATAATTAAACTCTCTTGCTTTATTTATATCTATTTAGAGAGTCAACAGGAATTTTTCAATTGCATGGTTAGCCATAAAATCCTAGATAAAACCTATGGATCACTGAATATGATATGTTTGATTCCTTGCAATAGTTTTGTGATATAGAGATGATAATATGTGGGAGGTACTAGTAAATGGTTGTGGTTAGTAAGAATATTGGTGTTAAGGTTTGTGATTCCCGAAGCATGCACGTATAGTCCCTCGTTATGCTATGAAGTTGGAGCATGGTTTATTACTGATTGTCTTCCTTATGAGTGGCGGTCGGGGACGAGCGACGACCTTTTCTTACCAATATATCCCCTAGGGGCATGCGTAGTAGTACTTTGCTTCGAGGGCTAATAAAATTTTGTAATAAGTATATGAGTTCTTTATGACTAATATGAGTCCATGGATTATACGCACTCTTACCTTTTCGCAATTTCCTAGCCTCTACGGCACCGTGCATTGCCCTTTCTCACCTCGAGAGTCGGTGCAAACTTCGCAGGCGCATCCAAACCCCGTGATATGATACGCTCTATCACACATAAGCCTTATTATATCTTCCTCAAAACAGCCACCATACCTACCTATTATGTCCTTTCCATAGCCATTATATTGCCATGCAACTTCCACCGCTTCTGTTTGATGACTTGGGCATTCGTTGTCATATTGCTTTGCATGATCATATAGCTGACATAGTATTTCTGGCTCAGCCCCCGTACTTCATCTTTTATACATGTTATGCTAGATCATTGCACATCCTGGTACACAGCCAGAGGCATTCATATAGAGGCATACTTTGTTCTAGGTATCGAGTTGTAATATCACTACAAAAAAAGTCAGATCTGTGACATTTAGGGCCGAACGAATTTTTTTATGTCATGCTTATGACACTTCTATGACGATAATTGTGACAAAACCCGGTATCATCATAGATGTGGTGGGATCCTACTTCTATGACAAAAAATCATGACAGAAAATTGGCTTTTCGTCCTGGGCGGGCCGGAGATGCACCTGCATGACATTCTTTGGGCCGTCCATGACGGAAAAAACCGTGGTAGAAGCGAGAGCAAGGAAAATATCGGGGAGTTCCCGATTATGGTGGGTGGTCAGGGGCTGAGCTATGCACATTTCTCTCGTACACGTACGCGCGTGGGTGCGAGGCATTGGGCTCTAACTGAACCCGAGCGAGGCGTTCACCTAATTGAACCCGAGCGATTGCACTGCAGGCTACGCGTTACTGAACCCGAGCGATCGATTGATGGTTGCTCCTTCGTTCGCTATTGCTGCTAACTGAAGCCAACAGAACCTGCTGCCTCCTTCCATTGATGAACAGTGAGCGTTGTTGGGGGTTTTGTATGAACAATTCTTGGTGGGGGGTTGGATGAACAGGACCCTGTGGTGTTGCCGCTGGATGAACAGGACCCCGATCGATCGAGCCGGTTGGGCATGGATGAACAGGACCCCGTGGAGGGTTGGATGAACAGGACCCCATGGAGGGAAGGTTGAACAGTAGCTGGTGGAGGGTTGGTTGAATAATAGTCAGTGGAGGGTTGGATGAATAGTAGCCCGTGGAGGGGTGGTTGAACAGGACCCCGTGGAGAGGGTTGGTTGAACAGTAGCCGGTGGAGGAGCGGTGGAGGCTGGATGAATAGGAGCCCGTGGATGAACAGTCACAGGTGGAGGCTGGACGAGGTCGATGGTGGATGAACTATAGCCCGTGGAGGCTGGAGGAGGTCGATGATGGAGATGAACAGTATCCTGTGGAGTCCCGTTTTGCGGTACGCCACACCCCTCCCGATGAATAGGACCCCGTTTCAACCGTAGCGCTCCAACACAAGTCTGTTTCCTCCGTTTTGCGGTATGCCACACCCCTCCCGATCAACAGGACCCCGTTTCGACTGTAGGAGGTTCAACAGAAGTCCGTTTCCTCCATCTTGCGGTACGCTAGACCCCTCCCGATGAACAGGATCCCGTTTCGAACATGGCCGGTCGAACACAAGGCCATTTCCTCCGTTCTGCAGTACGCCATGCCTTGTTTCGATGGGCTGTTCCGTCCAAGCCGGTTGGCTCCCGATGAACACGACGTATTCTGACCTAGTTGGTTGCCTCTCGATGAACAGGACGTTGTTTCTCTATTCCGACCCAGCCGGTTCGCTGCCCGATGAACAGGACGCCATTGCTGCCGTCCGTTGCCTCTCCATGCACACAAGTCCTGGCCGTCTGTATATATATGCACGAGTACGCGCTCGAGACCCCGCCTGTATGTACGTACGTGGCTGTATTTTCTTTCTTGCACCCTGGCCATTGTACGTACATGTACATGCTATGTGCACGCCTCTACTACAGCACATGTGCGCCTCTACTATGACACGTGCCCTTCCTTACACGGCCACGGTTCATTGTTGCAGCCTGCAGACAGACCGATCATATGTGCGTACACGTTCGCGACCAGAATGACAACGCTGCATACACTTCTACCAGGTGGGTTCTGACTGTCAGGCACTTCCTTGCGTGCGAAGATGTAGCTGGTGGGTCCCAGCTGTCAGGGGGAAAAAACATTATTTTTCAAGGTAAAAATGGTGCAGTTGCATGCATGCGTCCATGGGCGTGGTGCGTCCCCACTGTCAGCCTCTCACGTGCAGTCATCTTCTGATGACTCTCGATTGTTGACCACATTGACCACACCGTGCCAAGCACACCAAGGCCGGTGAACGACGGCGAGGCCCTAGACTGGAATGACCCGAAGATGGGGAAGACGCGGCAGTGGAGTCGCAGATGGAGAGGAGTGAGAAACTTGACTGGTTTGGGTGCGCATCAGCACTACCACGGTGCCGCCCATGGGAGACAGGAGCAAGAACAGAGGTTGAAGAAGGAGCATGGCTGTTGGATTAACATCCAGCGGCCCAGCTGCTAGAATCATTTGTTAATTAAGTTGACAAAGCCATGCGTACACGTCCTCTTAGTAGGCCCACAAGTCAGCCACCAAATCTGATGGGTCCCAGCTGTCAATGGGAGGAATAATTTTTTCGCATAACAAGGAGGCACTTCCTTCCGTGCAAAGATATAGCCGGTGGGTCCCAGCTGTCATGGGGAGGAAACATTTTTTTTCAGCTAATAAGGAGGAACTTTCCTTGCGTGCGACCATGGACCTCGTGGGTCCCAGCCGTCAGGCTCTCCATGTATAGTCCTCTTCCGATGGCTCTTGTTTGTTGACCATGCCGCACCGAGCGCAGCGAGGCGGTGGACGACGGCGAGGACCCGGACGGGAACGACCCGGAGATGGGAAGACGCGGTAGTGGAGTCGCAGATTGAGAGGAGGAGAAGGGTTATAACTGGTTCTGATGCTACGTGGGGCTACAGTACGTGGATAATAACAGGAAGTGTGGAGGGTGGAGGGATAGCCTGGCCAGTGGTGGGGTAGCGCTTCGAAGTGATGCGTGCTGAGCAGAGCCGCTAGCCGCTGGAAGCCAGACGAGACAGTCTCGGCGACGTTGGAGGAAGAAGACAAGAGATTGAAGGTGCATGCCGGCTGTTGGATATAAATCCAATGGCTATGGATGTCATAATCATTTGTTGACCAAGTTGACAACGCCCTGCGTAGGCTTCGACCTATTGGCCCACATGTCAGCGTGCAAAAATGTGGCATATATTTAACCCATGTTTTCTAGAATGTACAGTCCATTTGCTGGGCTGGGTGAACAAATAATTTCGCATCAATGCGGCCCATTTATATTTTATAAGAAATCCCAACCCATTTGCACTTTCTTGAAATACACGAATTAGATGGGCTCATTATATATATAATGTTAGGTTAGAAGGAGCAATCGATATCAAAAAATAAACCAGAGCGAGTGGGCTACGCATGTTAAAAAACAAAACCTAGGCCTAGCTGATACTTGTTCGTCCTCTGGAAAAAATGATACCAGCTAGATCCCCGAGCGAACTGGATTAAAGAGGGCGCCAGTAGTGCGACTGAAGAAGCACATCAGGAGCGATTTTTTTTCTTCAATGGATGGCTCTCGATGGCGTTTCTTTACTTGCCTCTGCACCATAAAACTTGTATTTTTAGCCTCCCAGTCCGTGGTGGACCAGCAGCCCATTTGTTGGGCGGACCAACCTATAGAAACCAGCACTCGATTTTTCATCAAGCCCCAAAAACAACGCAGTACTATGTTTGTTTTGAGGCTGAAAACATTACGGTAGGGGTTGAGCGGGGGAGGGGTGAAGACAGAGCAAAAAGATTAAAAAGAGCTGATGCACCGTTGCTACCCTTACAAAGAAGGTGCAATTCTTCTCGGGAAGAAGGTGTGCCATTGACACCCACACGTCACAAATCCCACAGTAGGCATACTAACAAGTTCACACATTAGTACAACAGAAAAGGTAAACATTCATATCAAACTCAGGTTCATAGGACACGTTCATATTCATAGCCAGCATTCACAATCAACAACTCAAAAGATTCATATATACACAAGTTCAGCATGTCTATGCATCCAAATGATTGATAGATCACACAACAATATTCATAGATAATTCACAAAAAGATTCAGATATACACATGTTCAGTATGTTTATGCATCCAAATGATTGAGATCACAGCCAATATCATCCATGGACAAACTTTAATTACCTAGGGTACAGACTGGTAAACGGTGTTCAGTCGGAGGTACTTCTTGCTAAAATTAATGCTTGTACGAGTAAACTTTCGAGTACATAAGAGGCAGCACAGACAATCTGAACTTTGCTTGTAGGTTTATCCTCAAATAGTGGCCTCGTGCCGAGGAAGGTTTGAGCAACTTGGACACTACTTTCATCCAACTAGTTTACTGGCTCATCTTGGTCATGTAGCTCGCCAAAATTCTACATTGTAGACAAGAAAGGAGGTGGTTGAGAAAATGAACCACCCAAATTTTTTGTGCAGTTCAACTAAAATGGAGCATCACTGGCGTGCTGACTGATTAAGTGCCAGATGAATATACGCGTCAATCAACTTGTCTGGAATCTTTAGACTCATGCCATACAGTTTGCTACCATATGTGCCGATAACCAAAAGGCACAAGTTCGGACCAAAGACTGGACTGTGTTTTTATGGGATATGCGCCAAGCAATATTTTTGGCGCTCACTCTCCTAATACTTGGAATTTTACAAATGGTTGACGTTGGTTGATACTCGAATGAATATAGGCACTTCTTCTTGTCAACATCGATGCTTGTCTGAGTGAACTTTGGAGTACATAGTAGCAGCATAAGTATATGTCCATCTGATCTTTTTGTGCGGTTCTACTGAAATCACCTAATGTAATGATTTGCCTATGAGTTCAGGCTCCAAGTTACTCCTTTATAAAATCAGCAAATAGTAGCACAATACCAAATTATCGATACATATGACAAGCACAATAATCAGGATAAAGACTAGTACCAACCTGTGTGATGTACCATATCAATTACTATTTCCTTTGGCTGGAAGCCGAGATAAACGAAGCAACTGACAGCAAAGGAAGGAAGAAACCCAGATTAGCGACTGACAGGAAAGGAAGGAAGTTGTCGAGGCAATGAAGCACCCAAAGTTTTTGTGCAGATCCACCAAAATCGAGCATCCCTGTTGGCACATATATTGAGAGAATGAGATTATTGTAATAGTGGGACTAGTCGATGAAACATACACTAACAAATAGAAGCACCCTCATTATCTTAATGGGTAAAGTTAGCAACATAGTAGTCTTGCTTAAAGAGACGTATTAGTTTATTTAATCAGTGCCAATTAGCTCAACACTCAAAGCATTGCCATGTATCATAGGTTGCAAAACTTTAATGAGCAAAGATAAAGGAGTTTCTCATGATAGTAGCACCATACAAATAGAGATGACAGCAAACTAATATGGATGAAGGCCTTAGGCCGGTACCAACCTGAGGAAAAAAGCTTATTCATGTAGTCCCATAAGAGATGATAAAGCACTCACTAGAATCACTCAATAGTATATATTTTTTTGAGCTTTAAATGTATGGTTGAAATCACTCTTATTTACCAGTGCTGAGTTTATATTGAAAGATTATCAAGAACTTCGAGCAGAGTTAAAGCACTGGCTGGGATACAGTTCATTGTATTTTCTTTTGTAGTTCCACTAAAATGTATGATTGGCACAACATGATCCCTGTTTGCACAAGTAGGAACAAGATGAAACCTTCATTAGCTTAGTGAGAAAGGATAGAAAGACATCAACATATTACTCTAACTGTAGCATCAAATTCATGATGGACAATACGCAAAACATTGCCTCATTGAACCAATGGCAATAATTTGACATGCAAAACAATAGCACTATTATGTCATGACACTAATAATACTCCATCCCCGCTCCACCACATGATTCACCTCCATAGACAAACATACACACGTACATGATTCAGCATAGGGTGCTACTAAAGATTTGTTTAACTCCAATAGGAAAATTAGGCCGCAATAAATTAGTGGTACTTAAGTACTCCTAATTAATTAACTGACCTTGCAGGAGAGATAGTAGAAGTGGAAGGGCTCCCTGGAGGATCATCTCACATGTAAGGTAGACATTGTCGGAGCCCTTGAATGGCCTCGACTGAGGCCTCTGGCTTCAGCAAGATCACCTTGGCACTGTTTATTCTTCTTCTTCTTCCTCTTCATGCTCCGTTTCTCTTTTTCCTCACCAGTTGGTGAAACCAAGTACATGATTGGCCTTCTATTTCAGAATTGGTTTTGTCAGTGGGGAAGTACAAGTGTACTAGTAAAAAAATAGCATTATTTTCTCATGGTAGTCGCAAAATAGAGATGAACACATGCATTAAATATCATTCTTACCTAAAGGAATGTTATGGTGCCAATATGGATGGTGAGGATTGGAACACAGATCTCCCTTTGTGCAGTTCCATCGAAATGAACAAACTGTTCCATTCTGACATTCTAGTTAAACAGCACAAAAGTCACTTCCTTTAAGAAGTGTTTTGTGCAGTGCACCAAAAGGTCACAATAGCAACCAGGTGAAATGGATATCCCTGTTTGCACAAAAAGCTACAGAGGAAACAACCAGAGTCTCAAACAATTACAGGCAAAAACATTTGGCTAAACTTGTCATGGCTTATAACAGTGGCATGGCTTCATTTTAACAGGGGCATTAGATTAAGAACAGCTCAATATTTGGTATAAGGTCATGGGACAGTGGGTGCACCAGCAATCCAGTACCATGTACCTAAACAGGGGCATAAAGTGGTGATTCAGAGTTTGTTGCCCCGAGAAACAAACATACAAGAAACATATCTGGGTTGGTCCCATTTTTGTTCACTCTAGCCACCTACTCCTATGTGTGGATAGCAAATCTAGTCCTGGTCATACCACTGTGTACATCGTTACCCCTATATTTCCCTTTTCTACCAAGAGACCGGTTGGATGACTAGTCTGTACTACTTTCACCTGGCCCCTTTCCTTCCTGTTTGTACCAAGTCCGATGTACATACTAAATTCCCCCACCCCCACTTTATTTCTTGTTTGAACCAAGTACAAGATTCGACTCGATGAAGTAGCTTTACCTCTAACAATAGAACAAAAAATAGGTGACGTTGGACCATCTAATTGAGAGGGGCTGAGAGGTAGAAAATGATGCACATGCAGCGACGTAGCGAATTGGGGAAGTAGAGCTAAAGCGGTTTCGAAGGAAGATATACCTAAAGGTCATCGGGATGTGGATAGGTGGGTGGCGGGAGGCTGGATCCGCCCACACTAGGGCGAGGACGAAGGGATGGGAGGACCTCCCG
The DNA here is from genome assembly GCF_002162155.2 of Triticum dicoccoides. Lineage (NCBI taxonomy): Eukaryota > Viridiplantae > Streptophyta > Magnoliopsida > Poales > Poaceae > Triticum > Triticum dicoccoides. The sequence continues at coordinate 518,438,768 of NC_041393.1, read as the reverse complement.
CGCCGGTGCTCGGCCAGAGATAATGGTGCGGCCGACAGTGGGTCTCCTCCCTCGCTGTCAATGACGGCCTAAACGCTGCCCCTCCTCCCCTTCACGGACGGAGGGGCATACGTCCGGTTCTGTAACCTGTGGTGAGGATAGAAAGACAGTGTTTTTTGAAGGGAGAAAGACAGTGTTACCACCGCTATCTTGTTTAGATCTGGAGAGGATGAGAGTGTGTGAATAGAGCAACCCTAGCAAGCAAGTGCGGAGGCTCTGGCCTATATATACGTAGTGGGGTAGTTTCCCTTTTTCACTCCATCAAAACAATCGTTTAAAATTGTGTATGTGTCAGGTCGCTGTTTTTTAGTTGTTGATTGTTTTTTGAGATAGCTACCTGCTTATTCCAAGTGGTGTTACGGTGTGCTAGGTCACACTTTGTATCATTCAAGTCTGGTACAAGACCCTCCATTAAATGAACAACCACCCCCTCGTAAAAATTTTGAACAAGCCCACGGCTAAAATTATCGGAAACGTGGGCTGCCCCAACATGCATTGTTATTTATATTTTCTACTCCCTTCGTTCCTAAATATAAGTCTTTTTAGACATTTCAAATGGACTACAACATAAGGATGTATGTAGACATATTTTAAAGTATGGATTCATTCATTTTGCTCCATATGTAGTCACTTGTTAGAATCTCTAAAAAGACTTATATTTGGGAACGAAGGGAGTATGTGGGAGTATCCTCAAAACAAAATGTGAGAGTACAATATTTATTGGGTCCCTTTGTAATTGGTGCTAAATTTTGACCAAAGATTTAACTGACAAAATGTTAGTGCATGCTAACAAAAATTATATCGTTTGATTCGTATTTGAACATAGTTTTCAATTATGTAGGGGATGTTTGGTTTCGAGCCATATATTGCCACAATTTTCCACACCTTACCTTAGGCAAATTTGACCAAGTTAGGTAGGTGTTTGGTTCTAGCCACACCTAAGACAAGAATTTTTTATTAGCAGTGAACCCCACATGTCATAGACACAAAAAGTGTGGCAAGATTCCCTTAGGCAAGCTAAAGTGTGTCTAATAAGGGGTTGTTTGGTTCCTAGCCACACCTTGCCACACTTTTCCACACCTAACTTTAGGCAACTTTGACCAAGTTAGGTAGGTGTTTTGTTCTAGCCACACCTAAGGCAAGAATTTTTTTATGAGCAATGAATCCCACATGTCATAGACACAAAAAGTGTGGCAAGATTCCCTTAGGCAAGCCAAAGTGTGGCTAACAATTTGAGCAACTCAACTAAGGCAAGTGTGGTACGTGTGGCTAAAATCATGTGGCAACATATGGCAAAGATAGTCACAATCCAAACAGCCCCCAACAATTTGAGCAACTCAAGTTAGGCAAGTGTGGGGCAAATAATGTGGCAACATAAAACAAACATAGTCACAATCCAAACAGCACCGTAATTTTTTGTGACATGCATGAACATTTGGTTAGTTAAATTTATAGTCAAAATTTGGCAAGGTGCATCAAATCAACACATGCAAGTATCAAAAGGAAAGTCACGACATGCATGCATGCGTTGTACTCCCTCCATTTCCAAATATAAGTCTTTTTAGAGATTGCAACAAGTGACTACATACGAAGCAAAATGAGTGAATCTACACTCTAAAATATGTCTACATACATCCATATGTTGTAGTCCATTTGAAATGTCTAAAAAGACATATATTTAGGAAAGGGGGAGTAACTAATGCATCGGTAAACACAAATTATTGAAATATATCGAGTGTAGTGCTTTGATGTGTCGCGTCAACTCATATAAGACCAAGAAGTTTGATTACTACAACGCCCTCTCCCTCGCGGATTGAGCTCTAATGCCTTAACTGCACCTGCCTTTGGCTGCATGACAAGTGGGCCACCCACCTATTGGGCCCACCTATCATAGACGCAAAGGCAGGAGCAATAAGTCAATGAAGCTATGTCCCTCCCTCACGCATGAGCGTGGTGTCTGGCAGGACTAGGAGAAGCTTTCGTTACACGCTCTCCCTCCCGCACGCGGTGGACATGCAGCAGTTCAACCGGTGTCAGAGGGCCAGAAGCATACTGTAGTACTCCTCCACTGCAGTAGTACCCCATCATTGTTCGTCTTCCCGAAGAGGCGAGGAGCCAAGTGCAGCCCGGATGCTCGTGTGGCAGTTTCATGTGTAGAGTTGTAACGCCCCGAGACCGACGCTCCAGAAGACTTCCAGCTACTCCGAGTTTCGTCGTGTGATTTGTTTTGTTTGTTGCATCTTTTGCATTGCATCATGCCATCATGTCATTAATTCTTATAACTCTTTTAAATAAATTGTATGGATTTTTCGATCCATTTAAATCGAGGGATTCACATGGTGATTTCTCTTTATAACATATCCTCCAATATTAGGGAGCTATTATAAAATATTCCATTATTTGGAATTAACCATAACCCACGTGCAAAATAATTCCCATGCCTTTTCTGCTTCGAGTTGATCTCAAAACATTGTCAATAATTCTTTTACCACTTATCGAGGCTCTTCCTAAATGTTGAACATTTTTGGAAACTTCGGATTCCTACTCCTTGTTCAAACCATTTGAATTAAATTCAAATGTAAACCTTGAAATCTTGCCCACTCTATTTTTCTTGGAACGAGCATATTTTTGCGAGTCCGGGAAAATTATCCCCATGCGCAAATCTTTCCCTAACCCTCTCTTTCTTTTCCTCTCTCTATTTATTTTCTGCTAGAAAATTAGAGGGAGAGAGAAGAGAGAGACAGCCCAGGCCAGCCCACCTCTTCAGCCCACCAGCCGCATCGGCCCATTTGCCTCTCAAGGCCCAAACGCTGCTCTATTAACCCTAGCCTGATCCCCCGATCCAATCTCTCCCCCTCGTTTCCCCTCAGTGCCTTCACCTCCCTCGCTACCGCGGCCGCTCCCCTCGATCCCCATCTCCATGCGCCCGATCCCTTCGCCGCCTCCACCCTGAGACCCCCACGCCCGACCATCTCGTCGCCGCCCTTGGTGTCGCGCCACCAGGACCTCCCCGTTGCCCCGCTACATCGCCATGCCGTGCTCCGCCGCACTGCGTCTCCACCTCGCCGGACCTGCACCATCCTCTGCCTTCTCCCGCCTTGCAGGTCCTCCACTGCGCCTCGCCTTCGACCTCGGATTCCGCGTCCCATGGCCACGAGCGCCACCAGTAGCAGTTTCAGGAGCCCCTCGCCGCCCTTCTCCACCTCTCCTGGAGCCCCGTCCGTCGGCTACCGGAGCCGCTGCTGGCTGCCGCCTCGCGCTCCTCGCTCCCTTTGCTAGCCAGGAGCTTGTCCCCGAGCTCGGCCAACTCCGGTGGACCCGGCGCCCGCGCCAAGCTGCCGTCAGGTCACGTGTCGCCATCCAAGACCCCGTCGCTCCCCTCGGCCTCCTGCAACAGCCTGTTTCGGGCCATCCCCATGGCTTAAGGAGCCCGAGCCTCTATCTGCTCCTCTCGCCCTGAGCCTCCTACATCCACCATCTCTAGTCACTCCCGCCTGCAACTCCTTCTCCATGCCTCGGTCATGAACCTCCAAGACCACCACAACAACGGTGCATCGCGAGCTTGCTGCACTAGACGCCAAGTACCACGACCACCGCGTTCCGTTTCTTCACTGTCAAGACCGAGAGGACGCCAAGTACCATGAAGACGAGGACCCGTGTACGACTACCACCGACGTGCATTTCGCCAAGTAAAACTATCGACGAACCCCGAAGGACTTGGAGGCGACAAGTTCCTCCCCAAACGTGTACAACTACCATCGCCATGTACAACTACTTCCACTACTTCCCACGACGTCCGTGAACCACTACCGTCGCCCCGAAGATGTTGGATTCGTCAAGTACCTCTCCGAGACGAACGTGTACAACTACTTCCTCTATGACCGCTACTAGAACGTCTACTTCCTCTACATCGTACCGAACCCGAAACGCTCCGAAATGCACGCTTCGAAGGTATAATCCCGAGATGACGACCGCCCGTGAATGAATGCATGCTTGGTTGTATGAGATGTACGATATGTTTGGACCGTGTTCGAATTGTCCTTGCGATGCCTCTCTTTTTCCATGCCACCGTCCCGTGGGAACCCGGAACCTGGGAGCACCCCACCATCCTTGCATGACACGCTCACGCCCATTTCCTTTTGCACCGGTATCTCCGTGAGCTACTGGAACCGATATGTTGCCATGGCACCATTTCCGTTTCACCGCCGTGGCACCTTTTTCCTTCCGCCATGGCGACAAGTTCCTCGTATCATGCTCATGTTAACGTTTTCATAAAATTGCATAAACTTGATTATAGCATCCGCATCATGATAACAACAATTAAAATGCTTAAAGATTGTTGTTTGCATTAAATTGCTAAATGATATGGGGATTTCCGGAATTGTTGTTTGTTATTTCCGGCCTCATTTAAACTTGCCTAAATAGTTAGTTTACTTATGCTTCACCCCTTGCCATGTTAATTAACATTTAATATTTGTTGAGTATCATAACCGAGAGAGAACTAAATAATTGATGTGGTGTTCCGTCAATATGCAACTCGTTGCATATTGAGCTCCACTTAAATTGTAGTGTTGTTTGCTTTACCTTGCCATGCCATGCCTCATTAAACCGGACATGCATCATATTTGTTTGTGCACCATGCCATGCTTATGTGCTGGTTGTTTACCGCGTTGTTTGCTTCTTTCTGGTTTGCTTCTCTCGTTAGCTTCGGTTTCGTTCCGGAGTTGTGAGGATTCGTTCGACTACATTCGTTTGTCTTCTTCATGGACTCGTTCTTCTTCCTTGCGGGATTTCAGGCAAGATGACCATTACCCTTGATATCACTTCTATCTTTGCTTGCTAGTTGCTTTGTTCTATCGCTATGCTGCGCTACCTATCACTTGTTTACCATGCCTCCCATATTGCCATGTAAGCCTCTAACCTTTTCACCCTTCCTAGCAAACCATTGCTTGGCTATGTTACCGCTTTGCTCAGCCCCTCTTATAGCGCTGTTAGTTGCAGGTGAAGTTGAAGATTGCTTCATGATGGACAGGATTATGTTGGGATATCACAATATCTCTTATTTAATTAATGCATCTATATACTTGGTAAAGGGTGGAAGACTCGGCCTTATGCCTGGTGTTTTGTTCCACTCTTGCCGCCCTAGTTTCCGTCATACAGGTGTTATGTTCCTGGATTTTGTGTTCCTTACGCGGTTGGGTGATTTATGGGACCCCCTTGACAGTTCGCTTTGAATAAAACTCCTCCAGCAAGGCCCAATCTTGGTTTTAACATTTGCCACCTAAGCCTTTTTCCCTTGGGTTCTGCAGACTCAAGGGTCATCTTTATTTTACCCCCCGGGCCAGTGCTCCTCCGAGTGTTGGTCCAAACTAGAGCACCGTGCGGGACCATTCCTTGGCAACATGGATTACGTCGGTACTTGTACGCTTAGCTTATCCGGTGTGCCCTGAGAACGAGATATGTGCAGCTCCTATCGGGATTTGTCGGCATAGCGGGTGGTCTTGCTGGTCTTGTTTTACCATTGTCGAAATGTCTTGTAAACCGGGATTCCGAGTCTGGTCGGGTCTTCCTGGGAGAAGGAATATCCTCCGTTGACCGTGAGAGCTTGTGATGGGCTAAGTTGGGACACCCCTGCAGGGTTTAAACTTTCGAAAGCCGTGCCCACGGTTATGTGGCAGATGGGAATTTGTTAATGTCCGGTTGTAGATAACTTGACACTTGACTTAATTAAAACGCATCAACCGCGTGTGTAGCCGTGATGGTCTCTTTTCGGCGGAGTCCGGGAAGTGAACACGGTTTTGGGTTATGTTTGACGTAAGTAGGAGTTCAGGATCACTTCTTGATCATTGCTAGTTCACGACCGTTCCATTTGCTCTCTTCTCGCTCTTTTTTGCGTATGTTAGCCACCATATATGCTTAGTCGCTGCTGCAACCTCACCTCATTACCACTTCCTACCCATAAGCTTAAATAGTCTTGATCTCGCGGGTTTTGAGATTGTTGAGTCCTCGTGACTCACCAGATACTATCACAACAGTTGCAGGTGCCGATGATGCCAGTGCAGGTGATGCAACCGAGCTCAGATGGGAGCTAAACGAAGATCTTGGTCGTTGCTATGTTTCGTTTCGTGTTGATCAGTAGTGGAGCCCAGTTGGGACGATCGGGGATCTAGCAGTTGGGTTATCTTCTTTTCTTTTGGCTTCGTCCGTAGTTTGACTATGTGTGTACTCTGAATGATGTATGATTTATTTATGTTCATTGTGTGAAGTGGCGATTGTAAGCCAACTCTTTATCCCAGTCTTATTCATTACATGGGATTGTGTGAAGATGACCCTTCTTGCGACAAAACCACAATGCGGTTATGCCTCTAAGTCGTGCTTCGACACGTGGGAGATATAGCCGCATCGTGGGTGTTACAAGTTGGTAATCAGAGCCATCCCCGACTTAGGAGCCCCCTGCTTGATTGTTTGCTGGCGTTGTTGAGTCTAGAAAAAAATATGTTTTGAGTCTTAGGATTATATATATCGGAGAGTAGGATTCTTTTTACTCGTGAGTCCCTTCGTCACTCTGGTGAGGTCTCCTGGCGTAGATGTTTTGACTTTCCTCTCCTCAAATTTCACTAAAAAAATTTTAGGATCACGCGGGTATCTTGGAATCGTTTCGATGGTTTTGTGACGAGAACATTGTTCTTGGTGCCTCCTGTCTATTATGTGGCATTGACCCGGGGAGTTGAGCTCCGAGGTGTTGTCGTCACAAATTTATCGTTGCAGTTCTGGAATACCTGAGTTTTGCCGACATCGAAAATCTCTTTTATGCAGTTGTTGGAGAGATAACCTCGACGCCACCCAATACTGGGGCGGGAGTTCGGGAGTATTGACATAGCTCGTATAACGGATGCTTTTCGAAGGTTGAGGTACACGATTTCCGAAGGTTTCTTGGTTATGTGTTGACGGATGGATACAGCTTGGATGTAGGGATTGTTAGTTTTGGGTGAGATATATATTGCTTCCCCTGTATCCCCAACACCAGATTGCATAACCAGAAAGTTTCGGGAGTTTATAGGTGGGAATTCAAGTAGCTCCTAGAATATATTTCCGACAGATGCATGATATGAGATTGGGGTTTGACGTCTAGTGGTCCGCCTTTCCACGGTCGTTTTTACAGTGGTCTCGTTGTGTCTTAAAGAACCCTTGGCTATGCTAGTTCGGGGACACTTCGTATGTCATGTGCACTGCCTTGTACATGATGGTGCTGTACAATCGAGCCCGTGTAGGCCCCACCATGAAAACTTCGGACGGAATCTCTATCATATGTTTGTTCCGGCTTATTCCGCAAGCCAATCCTTTGTTTTGTTTTGAGTTGTGGTATTCGAGTTGCTTCGAAGTCAAATGTTGAATCCATACCTTTCCTAAACTGTGTTCTCATATTGCTATGTGAATACTAATCCTTCTTGATCATTGAGGTTGTCATGTTAATTCTTTTCCCAACCGGTGTGCTTCTCTTCAAGTGGATCCGATCATTTTCAACATCCGCAAGATCAATTCTAAGTTTTCTCAACTGTGTTTGTTTCGTTCATCCCAAGTTGTCTTTGTTTTTCCCCACCCTCCCACCCTTTTCTTCAAGGACTCAGATTTTTAATCGGGTATCCATTTTATTGATGGGAAGCCTCTCCATTCTTTTCCGTCAATGTTCTTATCCGGTGATTCTCAGGAAGATGCTAACGGAGCTTCAAGTTTATTATTCTTCGTCTCTTTTCTTCTCCGGTGGATTTAACTCAAGCTTTCGGTGTTGATCATATTCCCTTCCTCGTTTCAAGTGTTTGCGTATGCCGGTGACCTCTTAATCATTCCCCGCTTGCTATTCAATTGTTCCGGAGTGCTGAAGATATCTCTGAAGATTCGTGTTTCCACTCTGCATCAATTCTAACTATTTTGAGATTATTATCTCATTCAAGTCATTTTATTGAACCGGTGCAATCTCTCTTCAAAACTGTTCAATGGTGTTTTCTTTTGAGTGGGCCCTAACCCACAGGCCTTTTCCCAGGATCTTACCTCACTCTTATAATTATCAGGAGCGATTCTCAAATTCTTTCAAGTTTGACATAAGAATGATTTCTCAACAGTCAAATGTATTCTCCAAGTTCGCTTTCATATTCTTTTCATCGCTGGTTCAACCTTTCTGCTCTTCATTCCGGAGTATCTCAACAATTCATGGTGGTTCTCATCTTCATTCTCAACATTTGAAGACCGAAGAAGGATTTTTCTTAAATCTTGCTCCATTCTCTTCAAGATTCATGGTTCTAGTTTTTTTACCATCCTCTCATAATTGTTTTTGATTGTGAGAATTCTTTTAACCCATCCAGAGCAATTCAGGAGTCTTTACAGTTTGATTCTCCAGAGCCCATCTTCTCAGAATTATTCATTCTCAGCTTCCAGTTCTCGTTCTCCAAATCTTACCGGTGGATCGTTCAAGTTTACTCTAGTCAGCTCATGATCTCTTTGTTCTCTTGTATCTAAATCCCTTCAAGTATCTTCATTCTTTCCGATGAATTGTTCTTTTGCTACTTTCAATTTCAATTCTTATGGTGGTTCGTCCAACATTCCTCTTCCCTTGTTATCATACCAATTCATTCGCTCTTTCCAAATCCTACCGGTGGTTCGTGGAAGACCTTCCCAACTTGCGCTATATCCCTCTTAATCCTTTCTATGAGAATAAGTAGTATGCCAAATCCATTGCTTGTCATCAATTTAATTTGATGAAGGATAAGCATACAATAAATCTTATTCTTATTTCCTCGAGGTGATTCAATTCTTTTCTTCCGGAGATTGTTCATGATGAAGTAATTCTCGGTTCTAAGATGTTCATCTTTTCTTTCTGGAGTTCCAAGTTCTCTCGGTTATATCATCGCGAAGCTCCTTCTAAATCATCGCAAGGCTTCACCTTGTGTTTTCAACTTCTCTTTCTTTCTATCATCCTTTTATTACCGGAGTTCTTCATGGAGGCTCTACATGGTGGTTCGTCAAGGGTTCCTTTCATCCTTCAATTCTTCTTCAAGATTTCTCTCGAAGTTAAGATCCGCCAAGCTATACTCTAAAATAAACATGGTGCCCAACACATGTTTTTTTTCCTGAGGAGTTCAAGTATTCTTCTTCTTGCATTTCAAAGTGCAATTCTTTCTACCTTATCTTTTGAGATGGTGTTATATCATTCTTGACAATTTCCATTCTTGTTTCACGATTCACATGTTGTCAAGAACGAGGTATTTTAAATCCATCAATCTCTTCATTGGAGTTATCTTGGTATAGATTTCACATAAAGCCTACCCTAAGGAATGTTGTATTGTGGTGCTTATCAATGATCAAGTTTTCTCCTATCCTCTCGGCGAAAGTAGTTTTCATCTCTTCGTTGATCTCAAGCAAGCAATTGTTTCCGTTAGTGGCTGGTTGTCACCTCATAATTTTGAGATGTTTTCCATAAGCCCACTACAAGTTTATTCGTTTCGTTGTTGGTTTCCAACAACTCCGTTATAACCTTCTTGGAACGGTGCTTTCCAAGCTCATTTGTGGCAGAAGTTCGCATTTTCTTCTCCATTCTGTTATTCCAATGATCTATCTTCTATTATTTCTTCTGGAGGCATTGTGATGTTGCTCTTTTCACTCATCATCTCGAATTGTGAGGATCGTGTCCTTTTCGTGCTTATCCATCTAACTGGAGTGTTGTGTCATCTCTTCAAGTTCTTTTCATCTTATCAAGTCATGCGTCTCTTTTCAATCGGAGTGCTGTACGAATTTGTTCTTCCTTGTTCCGTGTTTATTTTGTTTCAACCAGAGTAGTTCCAATTCCTTCTTGTCCATTGTACTCGTCATTCATAGTTCAACTCCGTTGTGTTTTTTCTTTCTATTTTTCAACCTCTCAAGGTTCTTTGGTTTCACTTATTTGTCGAAGAAGCAACTTAGTTTTACCTCTTCTCTTCCTCTTCCGTTTCCCTCCGGTGCCATCCTAGATCTCGGGACGAGATCCTCTTGTAGTGGTGGAGTGTTGTAACGCCCCGAGACCGACGCTCCAGAAGACTTCCAGCTACTTCGAGTTTCGTCGTGTGATTTGTTTTGTTTGTTGCATCTTTTGCATTGCATCATGCCATCATGCCATTAATTCTTATAACTCTTTTAAATAAATTGTATGGATTTTTCGATCCATTTAAATCGAGGGATTCACATGGTGATTCTCTTTATAACATATCCTCCAATATTAGGGAGCTATTATAAAATATTCCATTATTTGGAATTAACCATAACCCACGTGCAAAATAATTCCCATGCCTTTTCTGCTTCCAGTTAATCTCAAAACCTTGTCAATAATTCTTTTACCACTTATCGAGGCTCTTCCTAAATGTTGAACATTTTCGGAAACTTCGGATTCCTACTCCTTGTTCAAACCATTTGAATTAAATTCAAATGTAAACCTTGCAATCTTGCCCACTCTATTTTTCTTGGAACGAGCATATTTTTGCGAGTCCGGGAAAATTATCCCCATGCGCAAATCTTTCCCTAACCCTCTCTTTCTTTTCCTCTCTCTATTTATTTTCTGCTAGAAAATTAGAGGGAGAGAGAAGAGAGAGACAGCCCAGGCCAGCCCACCTCTTCAGCCCACCAGCCACGTCGGCCCATTTGCCTCTCAAGGCCCAAACGCTGCTCTGTTAACCGTAGCCTGATCCCCCGATCCAATCTCTCCCCCTCGTTTCCCCTCAGCGCCGTCACCTCCCTCGCTACCGCGGCCGCTCCCCTCGATCCCCATCTCCCTGCGCCCGATCCCTTCGCTGCCTCCACCCTGAGACCCCCACGCCTGACCATCTCCTCGTCGCCCTTGGTGTCGCGCCACCAGGACCTCCCCGTTGCCCCGCTGCATCGCCACGCCGTACTCCGCCGCACTGCGCCTCCACCTCGCCGGACCTGCTCCATCCTCCGCCTTCTCCCACCTTGCAGGTCCTCCACTGCGCCTCGCCTTCGACCTCGGATTCCACGTCCCATGGCCACGAGCGCCACCAGTAGCAGTTTCAGGAGCCCCTCGCCGCCCTTCTCCACCTCTCCTGGAGCCCCGTCCGTCGGCCACCAGAGCCGCTGCTGGCTGCCGCCCCGTGATCCTCGCTCCCTTTGCTAGCCAGGAGCTCGTCCTCGAGCTCGGCCAACTCCGGCGGCCCCGGCGCCCGCGCCAAGCTGCCGTCAGGTCACGCGTCGCCATCCAAGACCCCGCCGCTCCCCTCGGCCTCCTGCAACAGCCTGTTTCGGGCCATCCCCATGGCTTGAGGAGCCTGAGCCTCTATCTGCTCCTCTCGCCCTGAGCCCCCTGCATCCACCATCTCTAGTCACTCCCGCCTGCAACTCCTTCTCCATGCCTCGGTCATGAACCTCAAAGACCACCACAACAATGGTGCATCGCGAGGTTGCTGCACTGGACGCCAAGTACCACGACCACCGCGTTCCGTTTCTTCACTGTCAAGACCGAGAGGATGCCAAGTACCATGAAGACGAGGACCCGTGTACGACTACCGCCGACGTGCATTTTGCCAAGTAAAACTATCGACGAACCCCGAAGGACTTGGAGGCGACAAGTTTCTCTCCAAACGTGTACAACTACCGTCACCGTGTACAACTACTTCCACTACTTCCCACGACGTCCGTGAACCACTACCGTCGCCCCGAAGATGTTGGATTCGTCAAGTACCTCTCCGAGACGAACGTGTACAACTACTTCCTCTACAACCGCTACTAGAACGTCTACTTCCTCTACATCGTACCAAACCCGAACCGCTCCAAAATGCATGCTTCGAAGGTATAATCCCGAGATGACGACCGCCCGTGAACGAATGCATGCTTGGTTGTATGAGATGTACGATATGTTTGGACCGTGTTCGAATTGTCCTTGTGATGCCTCTCTTTTGCCATGCCACCGTCCCATGGGAACCCGGAACCCGGGAGCACCCCACCATCTGACACGCTCACGCCCATTTCCTTTTGCACTGGTATCTCCGTGAGCTACTGGAACTGATATGTTGCTGTGGCACCATTTCCGTTTCACCGCCGTGGCACCTTTTTCCTTCCGCCATGGCGACAAATGCCTCATATCATGCTCATGTTAACGTTTTCATAAAATTGCATAAACTTGATTATATCATCCGCATCATGATAACAACAATTAAAATGCTTAAAGATTGTTGTTTGCATTAAATTGCTAAATGATATGGGGATTTCCGGAATTGTTGTTTGTTATTTCTGGCCTCATTTAAACTTGCCTAAATAGTTAGTTTACTTAAGCTTCACACTTGCCATGTTAATTAACATTTAATATTTGTTGAGTATCATAACCGAGAGAGAACTAAATAATTGATGTGGTGTTCCGTCAATATGCAACTCGTTGCATATTGAGCTCCACTTAAATTGTAGTGTTGTTTGCTTTACCTTGCCATGCCATGCCTCATTAAACCGGACATGCATCATATTTGTTTGTGCATCATGCCATGCTTATGTGCTGGTTGTTTACCGCGTTGTTTGCTTCTTTCCGGTTTGCTTCTCTCATTAGCTTCGGTTTTGTTCCGGAGTTGTGAGGATTTGTTCGACTACATTCGTTTGTCTTCTTCATGGACTCGTTCTTCTTCCTTGCGGGATTTCAGGCAAGATGACCATTACCCTTGATATCACTTCTATCTTTGCTTTCTAGTTGCTTTGTTCTATCTCTATGCTGCGCTACCTATCACTTGTTTACCATGCCTCCCATATTTCCATCTCAGCCTCTAACCTTTTCACCCTTCCTAGCAAACCATTGCTTGGCTATGTTACCGCTTTGCTCAGCCCCTCTTATAGCGCTGTTAGTTGCAGGTGAAGTTGAAGATTGCTTCATGATGGATAGGATTATGTTGGGATATCACAATATCTCTTATTTAATTAATGCATCTATATACTTGGTAAAGGGTGGAAGACTCGGCCTTATGCCTGGTGTTTTGTTCCACTCTTGCCGCCCTAGTTTCCGTCATACCGGTGTTATGTTCCCGGATTTTGCGTTCCTTACACGGTTGGGTGATTTATGGGACCCCCTTGACAGTTCGCTTTGAATAAAACTCCTCCAGCAAGGCCCAACCTTGGTTTTAACATTTGCCACCTAAGCCTTTTTCCCTTGGGTTCTGCGGACTCAAGGGTCATCTTTATTTTACCCCCCGGGCCAGTGCTCCTACGAGTGTTGGTCCAAACTAGAGCACCGTGCGGGACCATTCCTTGGCAACATGGATTACATTGGTACCTATACGCTTAGCTTATCCGGTGTGCCCTGAGAACGAGATATGTGCAGCTCCTATCGGGATTTGTCGGCACAGCGGGTGGTCTTGCTGGTCTTGTTTTACCATTGTCGAAATGTCTTGTAAACCGGGATTCCGAGTCTGATCGGGTCTTCCTGGGAGAAGGAATATCCTTCGTTAACCGTGAGAGCTTGTGATGGGCTAAGTTGGGACACCCCTGCAGGGTTTAAACTTTTGAAAGCCGTGCCCGCGGTTATGTGGCAGATGGGAATTTGTTAATGTCCGGTTGTAGCCATGATGGTCTCTTTTCGGCGGAGTCCGGGAAGTGAACACGGTTTTGGGTTATGTTTGACGTAAGTAGGAGTTCAGGATCACTTCTTGATCATTGCTAGTTCATGACCGTTCCATTTGCTCTCTTCTCGCTCTTATTTGCGTATGTTAGCCACCATATATGCTTAGTCGCTGTTGCAACCTCACCTCATTACCACTTCCTACCCATAAGCTTAAATAGTCTTGATATCGCGGGCTTTGAGATTGCTGAGTCCTCGTGACTCACCAGATGCTATCACAACAGTTGCAGGTGCCGATGATGCCAGTGCAGGTGATGCAACCGAGCTCAGATGGGAGCTAAACGAAGATCTTGGTCGTTGCTATGTTTCGTTTCATGTTGATCAGTAGTGGAGCCCAGTTGGGACGATCGGGGATCTAGCAGTTGGGTTATCTTCTTTTCTTTTGGCTTCGTCCGTAGTCGGACTATGTGTGTACTCTGAATGATGTATGATTTATTTATGTTCATTGTGTGAAGTGGCGATTGTAAGCCAACTCTTTATCCCAGTCTTGTTCATTACATGGGATTGTGTGAAGATGACCCTTCTTGCGACAAAACCACAATGTGGTTATGCCTCTAAGTCGTGCTTCGACACGTGGGAGATATAGCCGCATCATGGGTGTTACAAGAGTAGTCTAGGATAGCGTGTATCATACCTGTAAGCTTAAAATCGTTGGGGTCGGCTCCATGCTATGAGGTCGTCTTGATGTTTTTTTATTAAAATAATCTTCTGGCCCTACCTGTCATCCTGGTGATTGTAGTTTGCATGCTCATCTGGTCAAGACAGGAATATATATTTTAATTTGTGGGGTAAATGTTAGAGCTTTGAGCAAATATATTGTACTCTGCGGGTCTTTCAGCCAAGTTTAGAGGCAAGCATGTGGGGCCAGTGCTATGATGTGTCGCGTCAACTCGTACAATGAGGAGAAGCTTAATTTTACTACTACACGCCTTCTCCCTTGCCCATGCGCATGGTGGCTATCCCTCCTGCACGTGGTGGTTGGCCATGCAACAGTGGCTTCGATACTGTAGAAGTAGTAGTAACATCATTGTTCGTCTTCTCGAAGAGGCGAAGAGGCAAGCGCAACTCGAACGTGGCAGTTGCGAACGCTTGCATGGCAGTATTCGTGTAGGGGTGGGGCATGGTGCGGTGCCTTGAGCACGCATATAGCCAGGCTCTTGCATGAGACAAAATTGCTATTTGAGCCCACTATTGTAGTACTAGTACTTGCTAGTATAGCCCTGTAAATCGGAAAGGAGTATTTGCCTTTCTAGAGATTTCAACAAGTGACTAGACTACATCGCGTGCAGTACTCCCTCCCTTCCGGTTTATAGGGCTCAAATCTCAAATCTCATCAACCAAGACATTTTGTGATTGGTGGAATGTATCTCGTACTTTACAAAACTACCCTAATTAAACGCATGCATTAATTACGTAGTTCTCTCATTTTCCTCTCCGCCTTGCTCGCGGTGCACAATACTGAGCACTCCTATATGACTAGCCGCTCTATCTACATGCGGGACATCAGCATCTGGGCCCGCGTGCCATCCACCAAATCACAACGAGGTGCTACAGTCGAGACTCACTGGTCACCCCGGTGTGGCCGTCATGACCCGTCATATCACAAAACCCACACCTTTACCAGCAGTGGTAAAGTGGCCTCGAAGTTGAACTGGATGAAGCAACCATCATTTCACTGGAACACTCGTTGAAGCCCTTTCTTCCCTTTCTTGAAGAAAACCTCACTCTAGGCTACTCACTTCTGCCATTTTTCTTCGGTACCGACGAAGGAAAGGTGGGCGAATCAGTGATGCTGCTATATTTTCATTCCAAAAATCTTCTTTTGCGAAGCAGCGACCGATTCTCACAGCCTATTCTTTTCCCGTTTTCATTGAGATTGTGGTTTCCTTTCAATTGCTTTTTGTTTGTCAGTTCATTGATGGATCTTGGAGCACTAGGCAAAGAGTTGCCGGCGGACAACCCACTGGAGACAGCGATCTCCAGTAAGCGAGCACCAACCAACGAGTTGACCATGTTGGCGGGCCAACCCATGGAGACGAAGAACTCCAAGAAACAAGCACTGGCCAAAGAGTTGACGACGTTGGCAGACGAACTCCTCAAAGAAAGTTGGAAGAATATCAAGGGCCCCACCGTGCCTACCCCAGAAACTCTAATGGCCACCTATGCGAGGCTCAAGGCCGAGTTTGAGGAGATAGTCGCTGTTGAGAAGCAGTATTCCCCTGGCAAGGTGATGGCCCCCATCTAGGACGAGGAGATGGCCCCCAGAGGGATGGGATCCCCCAGTGAGTTGCACAAGGTAAAAAAATAATGGCTTACCATAGTTGTGGTTTTTGATTATTTGCAATGTGCTTACTAATATGTTAGTGGAGGCAGAGTCCTCTGTCCCGATGGCCAACTTCCACCTGGATCCTCTGTTGTATGTTCCTGTTGGCCATCACATCATCAATGGCAGGGAAGATCGTCTGCCAAGAACTTTTGTGATGCCACATACCCCAATTGTGCGCCTCCATGAGGAGTTCATGCTTGCGGAGGTAATGCCTATCCCCCAGCCTGATGAGATTGGTGCTGCTAGAGAGGAAGTGGTGCAGTGGCTCCAAGCGCATGGGGTTTTTGTCAGGTTGGCGCAGCCTTGGATTCAATCGGGTGGGCTCTTTGAGCTTCGGGATGTTGCTGCCAGATTCTCATTGCTGCAGCTTCCGCCTCGGCCGCTGGGTAATGACCATTTTGTGCGCTTTATGAAGCATGATGAGGGACAATCCTTCCATGGCGTCTAGGGTTTTCGTCAAGGGCTGCTTATGTTCTTAGGTATTCCTTTGGATCTTCATAATACTGAATGCATTAAAGTTGTTGTGAACACTTTTGGCAAGTTTCATCATTGGGTGAGCGAGGACCCCTACCTGGTTCGATCTCTGGTGTTTGCATCTTCCCCGGAGGATATGCTTGTGCCGCGTGATGTGGTTTTCATGGATTTTGCGGCTTGGGGAGGTGCTCGGGTTTCTTGGACTGTGCCTTTATATATTATGGGTGCAAATTTTGCTGAGCAAATGCCGCGGGATGAAGATAGGATGCCGATCAATGGCAATCCACACCCAGTACCTGGTGTTCCTTTCCCTGAGCTGCCTCCGTTCAACCTGCCTGCTTATCCTGCTTTGGGGTGGAATGTAGTCCCCCCTCCCCCTCCTAAGTGTGATCAACGAGGTGGCTGATGACAATTGGGGCAATTGGAATGACCCCGTGGACCCTGAGCCTGCCCAAGACCAGGAGTCAATGGTGGTCGACCTCTCCGTCCAGCCCGGCTCTACTGCTGACCACCAGGAACCCTCCGCTGATATTGTGTTGGTTGATGATGATCAGCCTGAAGCTCCAGTTACTCCTTTGAATGCTGATGAGGACGCAGTCAACCACTGGGCCATTGTTGTCTACCAGCCTCCTGCTATCAGGAATGTGATTGCTTTGCTTGCGGTGCCATATGGGCCTCCTCTGCCTCCTGATATGGTTTGGAGGAGATCTTTTGAAAGTCTTCTACAAGCTCCTGTTATTTTTTATGTCCCCAAGCCAATTCTGTTGCAGCCTCTGTCATCAGTTGTCCTGTCAAAGAGAAGCTGGGATTTTGCGTTTAGTGACTTGGACCTACCATTGCTTACATGGAAGGACCAAGAGCCAGTTAGGCCAGCCGCCAGGGCCCTGTTCTCTGATAATGTTGTTGATGCATCTGTGAAGGTGATCTCTCCTGTGGCTGTGGTGGCTAAAACAAGAAGGCCCCGGAAAACGTTGGTGCCAACTCCAATTGTGGACACCTCGGTCAGACGATGCACCAGAAGCTTAGTCCAACGTGATGGATTCAAGCCCACCTTCCAGGAGCTCACTCTTCAGCCCAAGAGGAAGAAGCCCAGAGCCAAACCCTTCACGGCCCAGATGCCTAATGAGCCTGCTTCAGAAGGAGTCCCTCCAGCTACGCCTATCAGTCGCCTGCAAGAGATTGGGAGGGATCTGGAAATTGATGCCACTCTCCTTTCTGTGGATGCACTTATGGTGGACCCACCAGCTGCTGTCTCCACCAACTCTGATGATTAGTGTGTCCATGTCTTATTGGGTTTGGCAAGCCCTTAAGTTTGCTTGTTTTCTGTCCTTTTGCAGCAAAATATTTCATGAGCTCTTTTATGTCTTAATGTTGGGTCAGACTTTTCTGTGCTCTTTGGGACATGTGGCATTGTGTGCCATGTGGTTTATGGCTATTATTATTGTGCTATAATGAGTAATCTTTGTAGAAATTGGAATGTGTTGTGCTGGAATGTAAGAGGTTTAAATTCTGAAGCTAGGTAGACAGCTGTCAGGCAGAAAATTGAAGAAAGCCAGTGTTCTATAGCCTGTTTACAAGAAACTAAGTGCTCTTCCTTTGACTCTATGTCAATCAAAAGTTTCTGCCCTAAAAGATTTGATTGTTTTGCTTGCTCTCCTTCAATGGGAGCTTTTGGTGGTATCCTTGTGGTATGGAGTTCTTCTGTTTTTATTGGTACATTAATTGATGTGCAGCAATTTGCTCTGGTGGTTCAGTTTACCTCCAGGCAAAACAATGAAAAGTGGACTTTGGTTGTGGTTTATGGCCCTTGTCAGGGTGAAGCAGAGACAATTTTGTTTCTTGGTTATACAACATGTGTATCCCTGTTGATGAGCACTAGTTATTGCTTGGTGATTTTAATTTCATAAGGTCAGTGGACAATAGAAACTTACCTGGTGGGGACATAAATGACATGTTTATTTTCAATGAGATAATTGGGCACTTGGGCCTTCTTGAATTACCAATCAAAGGTAGATCCTACACCTGGTCCAATATGCAAGATACCCCACTTCTTGAGCAATTAGATTGGTTCTTCACCTCTGTGGACTGGATTACATACTACCCTATGACTGAGGTGCTGCCCTTGGCCAAGACTGCATCTGATCATGTCCCATGTTTGGTTTCCATTAAGACTTCCATCCCCAAGTCAAATATTTTTAGGTTTGAGAATTATTGGATGGAGTTGGAGGGTTTCATGGATTGTGTGGAATCTTCTTGGCAAAAACCCTCTAGGAAAGGGCACATAACTGCTAGGATTGTAGACAAATTCAAAAATTTGAGAATGTGCCTTAAGAGGTGGCAAATGAATGTCTCCAAATTAAAATTATTGATCAGCAAATGCAATCATGTTGTCTTCCTTTTGGATGAGTTGGAGGAGTGGAGGCCTCTGTTTAGGCAAGAGATCAACTTTAGAAGAATTGTTAAGGCCCACCTGCAAAAGCTTCTGCATCTACAGTTCCTTTATTGGAAAAAGAGATGCATCATCAGGTATTTCAAGGTTGGGGGAGAGAACACCAAATTCTTTCATGCCATGGCCACTGAGAGCCATAGGAGGAATTCCATAGCTAGTCTTAAGATACCTGATAGTTCTGTGGTCTCTGGCCATTCAGAAATGGCTGGAATCATTTGGAGTTGTTTTAAGAATAGAATGGGCACTTCTGGAGGGATTGTGATGGGTTTTGATTTCATCACTAATTTCACCTGTGGTTGGCCTTGAGGTGCTCACTAAGCCTTTTGAAAAGGAGGAAATGGACAATGTGGTCAAGCATATGCATGTGGATAAAGCACCTGGACCTGATGGTTTTAATGGTTTATTTTTCAAGAAATGTTGGAACCTAATTTCTCAAGACTTTTATGATCTCGCTCAGGCTTTCCATGAGGGAATTGCTATCTTGGAGAATATTAATAGTTCTTTTATTACCCTGGTGCCCAAAAAGCTCACACCTGAGGAAGTGGGTGATTATAGGCCTATTTCTCTCACTAGCAGGGGCTGAAATTTCTTTCTAAAATGGCTGCCAATAGGTTCCAGTTATTGATCATGCAGTGTATTCACAAAAATCAGTATGGTTTCATAAAGAGCAGAACAATTCAGGATTGTATTGGTTGGACATTTGAATACTTGCACTAGTGCCATCAGTCCAAGAGGCCAATTGTAATCCTTAAACTGGACTCTGAGAAGGCCTTTGACTCTGTGGAGCATGAAGCTATATTCCAAATTCTTAGACACAAAGGCTTCAATGAGAAATGGATCCTATGAATGAAACAGCTTCTGGCCACTGGTACTTCTTCTATTCTTCTTAATGGTGTACCTGGGAGGAAGTTTGTTTGCAAAAAGGGAGTTAGGCAGGGAGACCCTGTATCTCCCCTTCTATTTGTTATAGCTGCTGATCTTTTGCAAACAGTGATTAATGATATGTTCAAAAAAGGTGTTCTTCACCTTCCTATTCCTTGCCATGATAGGGACTACCCAGTGATCCAATATGCTGATGATACCTTGATCATCCTCCCTGCTGACAGGGCTCAACTTTTGGCTCTAAAAGATATGCTGAAGGTGTTCTCTCAATCCACAGGTCTTGATGTCAATTACCACAAATCATTTATTATTCCAATAAATGTTGACCCTACTGTGATGGTGGATCTTGCTGCTGCTTTTGGCTGCCAAATTGGTAAGATGCCATTTACATATCTTGTCTTGCCAGTGGGAACTACAAGACCAAAAATGGTGGACTTTATGCCTTTAGTGGACTGTATGGAAAGGAGGATGACTGCCAGCTCCTCCTTCCTTAACCAAGGTGAAAGATGACAGTTCTTAAACTCTGCTCTGTCCTCCATGCCAATCTTCTTTTTGTGTAGCCTGGATGTTCCTGCTGGTATCCTTAAGCAGTTAGAGAGAATCCAAAGGCGGTGCCTGTGGGGAAACATAGGGATGAGTCAGCCCCCTCTCTTGCTGCTTGGGAGCTTATTTGTGGACCAAAAAATAAAGGAGGTCTTGGTATCCTTAACCTGGGTGTTCAGAATGTGGCACTGCTACTAAAGCATGCTAGTAATTTCCTCAACAAAAGAGATATTCCTTGGGTGTCCCTCATCTGGGATTCATATTACTATGAAGGAGTGCCTCATGGAACAAATGATTGTGGTTCCTTTTGGTAGAGGTATATTTGCAAGGTGATGCAGAATTTTAGAGATTGCTCCTGGGTACAGATTAATGAAGGGGACACCGCTCTTTTTTGGTCTGATAATTGGAATCTTGGCAATGAAGTTTCTAGCCTGCAGAATAGATTTTCAACGTTATTCTCTTTTGCTAAGGATCCTTGGATTTCAGTTAAGGAAATTTTCAATACCCAGGACATGTACTAGCATTTCCATCTTCCTTTGTCTGCTCAAGCTTTTGATGAGTTAAACATGATCAAAGATATGATGGGCTCTACGGCAGAGAAGCTGGTTCTAAGGATTTGTGGTTGTGGCAGGGCTCATCCAAGCAATTCAGGCCCAAGATGTTCTACTCCCACACTTTTGTATCAGAATCTTTCAATCATTTGCTTTGTTGGATTTGGAAGTCATCGTGCACCCTCAAGATCAAGGTGTTTGCTTGGATGCTTATTATGGATAGACTGAACACCAAGGATATGGTTGAGAGGCGTCATTGGCACATGGAGGATGGAGTTCATTGTAGGTTGTGCCCCTTGTAGACTAGAGAAACCAGGGACCATCTATTCTTTAACTGCAACTTTAGTGTGAGAATTTGGAATTATCTACAGATTGATTGGTCTGCTGGCAACTCCATGTCTGATTTGGTTATTCAGGCAAAAAGAAGTTTTGATAAGCCTTTCTTCACTGAAGTGGTGTTCATTGCCTGTTGGAATATCTAGATCATCAGAAATGCCAAAGTTTTCAGAAGTGATAGGGCAAGTTTCAACAAATGGAGAGGTGCTTTTAGGCATGATATTAGTCTAATGCAGCACAGAATCAAGTCTGCCTGCAAGGATGACTTACTGAAATGGATCTCCTTTCTTCCCCCTTGAGTTTTGTTTTGTAAGTTTTTTTTGTTTTCTGGTTACCTCTTGTAATCATCTTGTTGTATCTGTTGTCTCCTTTTTTTATAAAGTTTTGATTTGCTATGGGGGGTTTGCCCCACAGTTCCCAGTCAAAAAAAATATGTTAGGGTTGTGCAGGTGCCGGTGGATGTCCTTGATGATTCCGATGTCATGGCACGTCCTGTGGACAATGCCCCAGAGATCATTTTTGATGTCGTGGTCCGTCCTGTTGACATCTCCCCGGAGATCGATTCTGATGCCGCTGTCCAGCCTGTGGACATCGCCCCAGAGATCATTTCCGATGTCACGGTCAGTCCTATGAAATCTCCCTAGAGATTGATTCCCATGCCGTTGTCCATGCTGTGGTCATTGCCTGAGAGATCGATGACAAGAAATAGTTGGTCACGCTAATCCTTCAGGGTAGTTTGTATTGCCCTGTGTTTAATTATCAGAACGATGTGTGTTATCAAACCATCTTCGGGCTAGTGCATTGTCTTGTGTTGGTGGTACTTGCTACTTTTGTTTGATAGTGAATCATGCGAACCCTCTCCGAGTTATGGAAACAGATGTACCCTCACCAATTTTTCATGTAATATATGGCATGCTTAGATGTAAGTTTGAATTGTCTATCATATCAGCAGGGCTTGTTTGATGATTCTTGGTGTTAGTAGGCTAGCTACTGTGCGAGCTATAGTACTTGCAAAACACTCATTGAAGAGAAACGTTGGGGCTGATGAGCTCGTGGTACACTCATACTTATCCGTCGTCGATCGGCCAATAGCCCAAGCTCCTAAAATTGTAGGCTTAGCGATCGATCAGACAATAGTCGACACGGATACATTCAGGCCTCATTTGGTTCATAGGGTAGGAAAATCGTACCAAAAGTACAGAGACGTACAACACAAAATCATAGCAGTACAGAGACATACTCCCTCCGTTCCAAAACAGATGGCTCAACTTTGTACTACTAACTTTGAAACGAAGGGAGTACAAATCCTAGGCGGGCTAGTTTGGCCTAATGGGTTTCAGTGATATGACGTGGTACAGTGTCGTCCAGTCTTCGCGTGTGGTAGCAGTATTGTGGGTACAGTAAGTTTTCTTGAAGAAGCAGAATTCAATGAAGTCATGATGGTTCCTTCGTCCGACCAACTTACAGTGGAAAAGGTTGGGCCTGCGCTACGACCAGGGTGGACTAGGATAATTTTGTGCATGGCAGGTGGACCAGGATGGTCGATGTCCCACATGTCGGCGAATGAAAGTATTCTTTCCGATATAGAGGACGAGCAACAAGTATTCATTGTTCATTTTTGATGAAATATATCGTTTCCATTGTTATGACGGAGGAGTGTGAAACACGGCAGCCTAGTGAACTTGGCATGTGCACCACTCCCTCCTTCCTCATGTAATACTACCATAGTGTTGACTATAAGGTTGGCTATACGGTTACAACTTTTTCTCACTTTCTCTCTATCTATTTCCCCTCAACTGTTTTTTACCTTTCTTTTTTTAGACACAATTGTTTTCTTATGCCTCTTTTTTTAGAATTAGTTTTTTTTATACCTAGGAGCACGTGTAGATACGGGCTCTTGCAGAGCCCACTCCTTGACTTTGTCAATGCCTCTCTCTCCACATAAGAGGGCTTATAGCCCAGTATTTTACTGGTACTACTTGCTATGAATGTGGGCATCTAGCGTCTGAGGGGGGAGCATGCGCGCGGAGGTGGGGGGTTCTGGTGGGCCAGGGTGGTCAGAAGCGGGCTTGGAAGCGGTCCGGACTCCCGCATGGCCCACCTCACATTATCACCATATATTTCCTGCAGTCTGTGCGCAGTGGGCGGGCAATCTCTTCTCCCTCCCCCGTCCCTCTCTTCTCAGCCGACGCCCGCTGAGCGATTAGATTTTGGCTATCGACGATTTATTCAATTGCAGTCCCACATGTCAGTGAAATTGCAAGACAACGCATGTCCCCTCTGGTGAGCGACATGCGAGCCAGACTGTCGGGGGTGCGACGCGTACGAGTCGTAAGTGTGCCGCCTTTTCCTTTTGAACTTGCAAAGCGTAACATTTTCGTGCGATCGATTGATAGAAATCCAGAACAAAATAAAGAGGGTGGTGCTTTCCCGCTCGTTAGGCGGGCTGGTTTGAGTGATATGACGTGCTACAGTGCCGTCCACTTGCTCCATTTTTATGTAACCAAGAGTTTACACTCTTACGTGGGAGGAGTGTGGAACACGGCGAATCTGATTTTGTTCAAGGGATAACTGTTCCCTGCCAAATAATGGAGCACTATTAGCGATTTATAGCATGATAGTCAGGGCATCTCCAGCGCTGGCCCACAAATTTACACCGGCATCTGTCTGAGGACACTGATGGATGCCATCCAATGTTGCCTGCATACCTTTCGAGAACTATATGAACTAACTGGATGAAATTCGTGCAAACAAAGCAAATTTCAAATTAACTGGATGAAATTCATTACATTTCGAAAACTTTCCCTACAAACTAGATGAAATTCATTACATATTTTGCACAAACCGTACTAAAACCTACTATAAACCTGATCTAAACGATCTCCGGCGCCCGACAACCATGTCCGGCCATGAACCCGAGAAAGCGGGTAATTGCCTTTGCTTCGTCCTCATCCACCTCGATATACTCCTCCTCCGTAGCACAAGGTTCTGAAGATTTCTGCCTCCACATCACCGTCAAGCAGCTAATCGGCTGTCGATGTTTATCCCACCAAGCTTGCTGTCGACTGAGTGGAGGAGCGATGGCCTTCCTGGGACCAGAGCGGTGGCGACCTATTGTGTACTACTCTTCCTCGCTGTCGGCTGCACCCGCGCACGCGCGCCAGCTTCGTGGTCGCGGCGGCGGAGGGCGGCCGGGGGAGCCAGCAATCTCCTTCGTCTACTCCTGTGACAGTATGTCCAAGAGAGCTTTGGAGCACGCCCGGAGTGGAGCCGCCGATGTCCTTCGTCTGCTCCTGCAACGGTACGTCCAAGAGAGCTTTGGAGCGCCAGGAGGCCATGGTTGGAGTGGTGCCGACAGAAGGAAGGGACCGGAGGAGAATGAGTGTGGGTCTTTGGCTATGGCTGGGAGCTGGGGCTCAAGTTAATATAGCGGGTGAATGGCAATGAGCCGCAGCAGACGGATGGATGGCTAGCACCGGAGTAGGTTCATCAGGCATGAATGCGGACGCTGCTTCAGTGACTTAACTACAGGTGTGTTGGGTCATTGACATGTGGGCCCAACGGGCATCTGGCCCGCATGTCAGTGACACACCAACTGCACCTGCAGTTAAGTTCGGTGAATGCGGCATTGACATTCTGGAGAGACGGTGACCGTTTCAGGCGGGAAGCGCGCGCTAGCGATGGAAGGGGTTTCGGTAGGCCAGGGCGGTCAGACGCTAGCGTGGTGGTAAAATGTGAACTCATGGATGACGAGCCTTTGAAGTGTATGTGGCACGTATTAACAACCAAGCGTCCATGCAGCTGTTCTTGTTGCCAGCTAGCCTTCGACGACCACCATTAGACACCACACAACCATGCATAACTTATGAATAATGGACGAATCGATTAGACACACACTCATGTGCAGTGGCACTATGATCGGTCGCTCACGATAGTACATACTCCGTACCATAGTACCCTCTCTAGCTAGGTTGTTTTATAGATTGCCATTGTGATGGACGATATACATGAGCAAGGTGATGAGTCACGAGTATGACCGTTTGTGTTGAGCCAGGTGAATACATGCTCGGCGTTAGCGGAGGCCTCCATCAAACGTCTAAATAGTAATGTCAGGCACCGCCAGGGTGCGCAGGTGACGGGCTCACAGTTTGTGTTGCGCCATGAGCAGGACTTTGATTGAGAGGGCGACGTGCATGCATTAGCATGGTTTGACAGCATGAGCTAAGTGTCTGCATGCGTACATGCTACTTGCCTCTATGGACGGTGTGTGATAATGTGTGCATCACGTACAATATAAAAAATCTGTTTGTGCATTTAACGCAAAGTATTTCATTTTCATTTGGCTGACAAGTGTGCATTGCAGCGATGAGTCAGTGGTTTGATTCCTCACATATGCATAATTTTTGTTTTTATTTCTTTCTCCACTGACAGGTAGGACCGCATAGATAGATAGATAAAGAACACGAGCTGATGAGGTGCATGCGGACTGTTTGACTGGTCAACCAGCCAAATACGGAGCTATACACTAAGCCAGTGACGTATAATCACCATATCTCATATACAATGATCAAAGTGAGCTATCAAGACAAGTTTGATGACTGCCAATGCATTTTACTCGGTAATAAATGACCAAGATTGAAGGGGAATCCAAATTTGCTTCGTCTTCTGTCCTTGAGCTGTTGACAAACCAATGCACTATACGGTTGTCCGGCCACTCCACCCTAGAGCTCTCGCCAAGCGTCGTTCATGCCACTGCACTGCACACTAACCTGTAAGGAAGCGATGACATCCCGCCGCGCCGAGTTCCTCGCCGCCCATGACTGCACACAAAATGGTAGGGAAGCGATGGCATCCTGCTGTGCCGAGTTCATCGCCGCTCGCGACCTCACACCTACGTGGGTGGAAGTTGAAGCTGCCAAGGCTGAATGGGCAGCAGAGCAAGAGGCGGCCAAAGCCGGACAAAGGTACTCGAAAAGTCAGAAAGCTCTCAAGAAAAGAGAGGCCCGCCGTCGCAAGAAAGAAGAGGACGCACGTGCTACTGCAGAGAGTTCGGCGAAGATCCAAGCATGGTGGAGTGTCGCCGACAAAGCCGGGAAGGAGAACGACAGCATCTGGCCAGCATGTGAGAAGTAGTAGTACTAGTAGCTAGTGTGTGTGTCTGTGTCTGAGTATGAGCATGTACCAGTACTACTAGTTACTACTGTAGTGTTTAGAGCAAATTACCAGTACATTAGCCTAGACTCAATGGAAAAATTCCTATCCTATGCATCAAATGGCATGTCTTTCTCTATAGGAATTGACATGCATGTCATCTCACTTCCATTGATTCTCATATTCCTATAAAATTCCTATCCTATGAATGAAAGGAGGCCTCCGCTGGAGTAACTACTGTAGCTAGCACTACTGCTGGTACAGTAATTTTCTTCAAGAAGCAGAATTGAACGAAAGGTTGCGCCTGTGATTTGACGGCTCATTAGTCATTATTACTATGGCATGACGACCGGGGTGACTCTCCCTTGGAGTTCTGCGTGCATGGAAAGTGGACCAGGATGGTCGACGTCCCACATGTTGGCGAACGGAAGTATTCTTTCTGATATCGAGGAGCAAGGAAACCGCGTGGTATAGTATCACTGCTGATTTATATTTATTTTTTATTTATGATGAATGCTAGCGTTTCAACTCTTATGACGAAGGAGTGCCAAACACGGCACATGATGGATGTCCCACACGTCACCGAAAGGAGTGGGACATGAACAGCATGGTAGAGCGTCTCCACTTCTGGGTCGGAAACCATACATAGTAGTACTAGTGGTATGAATGATACAAAGTGCGACCCAGAGAGAAAGACACGTCTAGTTGGAAGGTCTCGGGGCATACACGTAAACAAATATAAAACATAATATGTGCCTCCAATTAATATAGTAGTAGTAGAGTACTTAGGCACATACTCCATAACATCACTGTGCATTGCACGTACAACATTTAGTGGTACATAGTAAGAGATAAATGCCTATATGCCACGCATGTTCATACTATTTAAGCCTTTCTACTTCACTTACTGCTCTACATTACTCAGGTTCGTACGTCCACTCCTGGGTACATGTTCGTCTCGTAGTTCCAGTCCCACGTGTTCTTCATAGATGGAATGATACATATCATCGCAGTTAGTGTGGCTCCCCACGATGGAGACTCATCCAAACTATGGCCAGCCTCGACGTGGAGCAGTCGCGTGCACCTGGAAGCGGCGCTCTCTTGGCCGTCCCGCTGCTTCAAAGCCGGCGCCCATGAGAGGTTGCCTCTGCTCTAGCCGGGCATTAATGTGGCCCTCCAGGGCGACCCTGACCGTTTCACGCGGGAAGCGCGCGCTGGCAAGGGAGTATTGGTTTTGAACCATTTCAGGTGTAGTACTGGTAGTTTGCAAAACTACTCAATTATTGCACTCAGTTTCCTAAGAAATTGTGGTAAAAAACGCTACTCAACAGCCCGCTTCCCTTCTCCTTCCTCTTCCACCGCTCACGCACGTCCGCGGGAAGTGACCGGTCAACCCTTATATAGGAGTGCTACCACAAAAAGATGCATGCATGACCATTAAAATTTCCAGATTAAAGCGCCGCTCCGGCGGGAGTATGGCGTATGTCGTTACCTTCGGCGGGGCCATGGCTACCGGTGACGGCGACCAGAGAAGAGATGGCAGGAGGGGAATGAATGCAGCTACTATTTGGGTTCGCCGTCCATCTTAAATAAATGTGCACCATCATGTGTACACGCGGGTGCACAAATTGTAACATAAGTGTCTGCTTAAGTGGGCGTCACATAACTGGTGTGTGTGAGAGATTCTGAGAGATAGAGAGTGTGTGTGTGCGACTCTACTCTTCGGACATGTACTCAACCTTTTGCATCGGGATATAAGTATAATGGTATTACACTTTAGCTAGTGATTTACGTGGCCATGTTAACGAGGTTGTGTAAAAAAAATTCACTTCCTGCTCGTGATTTGCGTTATATAATTACAAGCAAGATGCTCATGCATTTCACGGAACATCAATATGCATTTTTTACAAAACACCTATTGTGATTGACCCATGCAGGAGTAATCCCATGTGTAAAAACTAATGATATCTCGAGAACTTTATCAGAAAACTGGTATCTCAAGAATTTCATCGAAAAAATGAAAGATGAGAGATAAGGTGAGGAGGAGTGGAGCATGGTGGTGACTGGTGGTCGGACTAGGTGGAGGCATGGGGATGGACAGCGCCGGTAGGCGGCAGTGGCCACCATGCTAGATTGTTCCAGAGACTTCCTTTTTTAATTGCTCAGCAATGAGGTTGTGGGAGATAAGGATGTGAAGAGAGGTGCGGGTATATTTTGTAAAATTATCATAGTTTGCTTTCTATCCATCAGATATAGATCAGACGGTCTATATTACAAGATGGAGGGCACACCATCATCACCAACTCAGTTTTTTATAAGAGTAGAGATGATAAGTTTGCTAACTACTAAAGTAAAGTGGAATTTGTCCATGTTATAAAAGTAAATTAAGGTGATTGTTTATCATACAGGTAAGGTTGGACGAAGGGTGGTAGGAACAAATGCTCCGCCTAGAGCATGTGTGTGTGAGATGGAGTCTTAGTGTGC